>NW_027506889.1:1236803-1259303 GCF_052324685.1 Brachyhypopomus gauderio
ATCACCACGCCAACAGACCAGCTCACTGTACACACCTCCAGCCTATCACCACCTCCCACCATCACCACGCCAACAGACCAGCTCCCTGTACACACCTCCAGCCTATCACCATGCCAACAGACCAGCTCACAGACATGTGATAATACTACAGCCCTATCTTAGCCCAACATACACACACACACTAACACACACTGAGATTTCAAAGTGTAAACCGGAAGACTTCTCTTTCTCGTTGATGACCAAGAAGTTTCTGATGTAGGCTTTACTGGTACCTTAAAGTCAGGAGTGACCACACAGTGTGGTAGAGCAGCTGTTCTCAACACACACTCATTCCTGTCCAACTAGTAAAACATGGAGAATGAGAAGGTAGCAGCTGTTCGCTGAGCTCTCTCACTCCCCCTGGAGGTCACACACAGCATGACCCAAACTCATGGTGTCCCGCACACCGCATGACCCACATGCAGGGTGTCCCGCACACTGCATGACCTATATGCATGGTGTCTCATACCCAGGCTGTCCCACACACCACATGACCCACACACAGGGTGTCCCGCACCCAGGCTGTCCCACACCCAGGGTGTCCTGCACTCAGGGTAGCTTGCACCCAGAGTGTCCTGCACAGATGGTAAGCACCTCATTCTCACTCACAGTCTTATACAGGGATCTCATAAATACAGACTCATGCGTAAAAAGCAATACACCTACCAAGAGGTGCCAATCATGTCATCTCTTTGGGCTCCAATGCTCTCTATCAATGCTTAATCTGCATGTTTGTACACACGCACATGCAGACGTGCACGCACACATTCCTGGGTGTCCGTCCACACAGACACACACACACACACACACATCACACTGTCCCCAGTGGCGTGATGGTATGAGAAGAATGGGGGAGAGAAGCCCGTGTGTGTCCAGCAAAGCAAAACAACATATAACACACTTCCACAAAGCAAACAGAGACCCCTCCCAGTTACATCTGCTTCTTCTTAAGGGTAGCATGGATGCAGAAAACAGAGGGAATCTCTCTCTCTCTCTCTCTCTCTCTCTCTCTCTCTGTCTCTCTGATATTAAACAGATCTTGTCAGGCTTGAGTGGACCTGCGGCTTGTGGGGGGTGATAGAGTACTAAATCAAGAACGTTTGTTGCCAACATCATTGATGGAAGCTCTTCCATCCTCTCGTGCAACTTGGAAAGTTATCTGCTCGCGTTCGTGTGTTACACATGCCAGTTGACCGGAATGAAAAGCAACGACTGGTCTCGATCAGGGCCGAATTCATTTTTACATGAATAGCGAGGAAAGCTGACCAAGAATCAGACTCCCTTCAGTGAGGCTGGCAGTCCGCTACCGAGTGCAGACGCCCCTCTGTGAGATGATTCACAACCTCTGGAGAACTTCATCCACACTTCATCTACCATGTGCTTGATCAGTAATTCCATGCGCATTGCCACCACTTTCCTGTATTTCTCTAAGCTCCTAGCTGGGGAGAGGAATCACTACCTGCCAAAGCAGACAGCACTTCCAAGAATCGGGCGACGGGAAACAGGTGGGTATTGTCTCTCAAAGACACATGTGCAGAGTCCTGATGTCTTACCGTCGCCCTGGCCAGGAGTGAGACGCTGGAAGCAGGTGCTCACAGCCTCTGAGTTGGTGTTTTAGTGAATGACAGTGAACAGAGACATCGGCTCACTCAGCAGTGAGGAACATTAACACTTCAGCCCGCCATCGTGACATTTGAACTTTCTGATGGAGTTTCACTTCCCACATAAGGGGGTTCCATCAGATTTTGTGTCCATACTACATGTCATTCACACTAAGCCCTGCCAAATCTCTCTCTCTCCATCCACCTCTCTTCTTCTTGTCAGTATTGCTAACTCACCACATATCCAGTAAAATGTTCCACTCTGGAGATACTGGGATTGCTGGTGGTATCACCTGCTCTCATGGTCTGCCTTCAACACATCCTGACCCCCCCACCCCCCACACTTTAGTAAATACTAAAGTCACTCTGGATGCTTGAATTGCATTCCTTGTCCCAGTGTATAAGCCTTTTGGTTCACCCATTTGTTATGTATGACATAGATGAGGCCTCTTCTAGCTGGGAAACGGGACACAGGTCTTCAATTCTCTGGGATTTCATATCAAGACATTTACAGTAAGCCTATAGACCTTACACACAACCTCTTAGTGGTGTCAGTAGCCATTAATTCAATTTGGAGAAGACAGTGCAGTAGCTCTTCAGTGAGTAATGCAAACGTACAGTGTAATTTTCAAGATCTATGACTGATCTGCGCTGAATGCTGGCACAAGTTAGTCTCTGACAGGAAAACCATTCCTCCAGAAGATGCTATATTTTTTTTATATATACTGAAAGGGTAAAATTTAAATGTTGTTTTACAACTCATGTCATTCCAAAAACCAGCAATCATTTAAAGTTAGAGCCACCATTTACACAAAGGACTGCAATTATAACATCCTGACCACAGTGAGCAACTGTCTGAACGGCAGTGCGACGGTTCATTAAGTCTTAGCTCCGTATGGGAACTTCATCATGAGTGCAGAGGGAGTTCCTCTCCCTGTTCCTGGCGCCACACGTGATCAGGAAGCCCACCGGAGCCCTGAACAATGGACGGCCCCGCCAGACCCCTAAAACCCCTAAAACATCCATCATATTACGCTACTGTGCAGCTTCCAGGACTTCTGCATCCAAAACACACACTTCCATCACGGCTCATCGACTCCGGCAAGAGCCCGACGAGCCAAAGCTCACTCCAGAGTTGCGAACATGACGACTCTCGGGGTGAATTCTGATCCTGCGTTGACGTCACCTGCTGTGGCAAAACGTGACTCCCTAAATCCATGGCCACATTCATCATCCTTCACGGAGAAGGCTGAAAGGTCAGGGTTTAGTGAGGATAACAGAACACTGAAAAGTAGGAGCTTAGTGAGGATAAGATAACACTGAAAGGTAGGAGCTTAGTGAGGATAAGATAACACTGAAAGGTAGGGGTTTAGTGAGGATAAGAGAAAGCTGAAAGGTAGAGGTTTAGTGAGGCTAAGAGAAAGCTGAAAGGTAGGAGCTTAGTGAGGATAAGATAACACTAAAAGGTAGAGGTTTAGTGAGGATAAGAGAAAGCTGAAATGTAGGGGTTTAGTGAGGATAACAGAACACTGAAAGCTAGGAGTTTAGTGAGGATAAGATAACACTGAAAGGTAGAGGTTTAGTGAGGATAAGAGAAAGCTGAAAGGTAGGGGTTTAATGAGGATAACAGAACACTGAAAGCTAGGAGCTTAGTGAGGATAAGATAACACTAAAAGGTAGAGGTTTAGTGAGGATAAGAGAAAGCTGAAAGGTAGGGGTTTAGTGAGGCTAAGAGAAAGCTGAAAGATAGGGGTTTAGTGAGGATAACAGAACACTGAAAAGTAGGGGTTTAGTGAGGATAAGAGAACGCTGAAATGTCAGGGTTTAGAGAGGATAATAGGACACTAAAAGGTCATTGTTTAGTGAGGATAAGAGAAAGCTAAAAGGTAGGGGTTTAGTGAGGATAACAGAACACTGAAAGGTAGGGGTTTAGTGAGGATAAAAAAAGCTGAAATGTAGGGGTTTAATGAGGATAAGAGAAAGCTGAAAGGTAGGGGTTTAGTGAGGATAAGAGAAAGCTGAAAGGTAGGGGTTTAGTGAGGATAAGATAACACTGAAAGGTAGGCGTTTAGTGAGGATAAGAGAAAGCTGAAAGGTAGGGGTTTAGTGAGGATAACAGAACACTGAAAGGTAGGGGTTTAGTGAGGATAAGAGAAAGCTGAAAGGTAGGGGTTTAGTGAGGATAAGAGAAAGCTGAAAGGTAGGGGTTTAGTGAGGATAAGATAACACTGAAAGGTAGGCGTTTAGTGAGGATAAGAGAAAGCTGAAAGGTAGGGGTTTAATGAGGATAAGAGAAAGCTGAAAGGTCAGGGTTTAGTGAGGATAATAGGACACTGAAAGATCGTTGTTTAGTGAGGATAAGAGGAATGTGAAAGGTCAGGGATGAGTGAGGATAACAGGACAGGGTCAGGGTTCAGTAAGGACAACAGGACAGGGTCAGGGTTCAGTGAGGACAACAGGACAGGGTCAGGGTTAAGTGAGGATAACAGGACAGGGTCAGGGTTCAGTGAGGACAACAGGACAGGGTCAGGGTTCAGTGAGGACAACAGGACAGGGTCAGGGATGAGTGAGGACAACAGGACAGGGTCAGGGTTCAGTGAGGACAACAGGACAGGGTCAGGGATGAGTGAGGATAACAGGACAGGGTCAGGGTTCAGTGAGGACAACAGGACAGGGTCAGGGTTCAGTGAGGACAACAGGACAGGGTCAGGGATGAGTGAGGACAACAGGACAGGGTCAGGGTTCAGTGAGGACAACAGGACAGGGTCAGGGATGAGTGAGGATAACAGGACAGGGTCAGGGTTCAGTGAGGACAACAGGACAGGGTCAGGGTTAAGTGAGGATAACAGGACAGGGTCAGGGTTCAGTGAGGACAACAGGACAGGGTCAGGGTTCAGTGAGGACAACAGGACAGGGTCAGGGTTAAGTGAGGATCGGAGGGAGGAGTCTTACTCTGGCAGTGCTCGTCGGATGATGGAGTGTCGCTGCCGGTACACGTCCAGCTTTGACAAGCAGCTGCAGGAGGTGTGGTTGGCGAAGCTGATGGTGACTGGCTTGGGTGGCTGTGTCACAGGCACCGTGATCTCCAGCAGCTGGATAGGAAGTGAAAACAAAACAACTCAAATTCAGAACATCGCCGTGTTACAGCAGAGTGCTGTCGACTCAACATTTTGGAAATACTGTTTCTGTAAAGCTGTTTCTATAAAGATGTTTAAGTAAAACTGATGCGTTGACGTCAGTTCAATATTAGAACAAATTTATTACACACTGACTAGCACAGTGATGTTATCACATTTGTTGCTGGGCCATTCTCATCATAATTAACCTGTTAATTGTGACGGGCAGGGTGAGCAACAAAAAGGAAACGATCACACCAAGTCTCAGGGAAAAAGGATGGTTTAATAGAAAGTGTGCAAACCTAAAACCCGTGCAATATCTCCAAATTAAGGATATAATGACCAGCGGTCAACTGGTACAAAGACAAGACATATATAGGCAAACAAACGACCCTCAGGTGAGACGGATCACGGGCTCTGCCCACCTGAGGGACGCACATGACGTCACCAAACAACAACAACAACAGCCGCTGTGGACAGAGGCGGCCGGTAGGGGGCCGCCTCACCGTCACATTAATGATTTAACACAGACACACACTGTCACTGATATGAATTATGTTAAATGTGAGTGAGTGAGCAGTCCATGTGAGAAAGCTATAAAAGGGCAGACACACTACACATAAACCCACAGCCTGCTGAAGATCACAAACAAGGCAAACACGGAAATATTCAAGGAAGGCAAATCTTATATGACCAGAGCCAGACCTTGTTCAGACACAAGGCACATTAAAACAAGGAGTTTAAACCTTATCTCAAGGCCACAGAACGCTAAAGAGCTGTGACACTCTCTGGAGGCCAAAAGTAAATGACATTCATAACAGAAAAAAAGGTAGAAAAAAGACAGAAAAAGACCATATGAGTATCACACATGCGCAACTTCAATTTACAACTGACAGGTTGTGAAGCCCCGCCCCCTCCGCTTGCCACTGGTGTCTCGTTTCTCAGGTGGAATACCATGACAACACAGGCGTAGCACGGACATTTGTGTTTGGCAGCATGACAAATACACAAATGCACAGTGAAGTCACAATGCCTCTGATTCTTAGACGTGGATTAAGCCACCCTCCTTAAGATGCACACACACACACACACACACACACACACACACACACACACACACACACACACACACACACTTACAGAGCTCACAGGGCTCTTACTAAGACAGGCAATCCCCAAGCCTTCTCTGGCTCCGTTTAAGTGTTCCTCCACTGTTCTCTGAAACACCACCATTGTACTGCTATATTTACAGTCAGCTGGGTCTGTGGATTGTCTGGGGCAGGTGACAGCGGGGTCAGGAGAAATGCGAGACCCATTTGAACAGCACTGCATTCTGGGGGAGGGGAAGAGAGAACTGGTTAACCTGACACAGGTGCCTGGCGAGTGTTGAGGATAAAAAAAAAAAACCCAAAAAACAACACACAACGCGAGTTCAACAGGAGCGATGACGCAACGTGGCCTGAGTCTGACGCACTGGGCTCACGTTCAGCCTTGAACAGGGTGCGTGACGGACCGAACCGACATCAGCACGATAGCGTCTCAAACATTTCCTCAGATATACGGCCTTGAGTCTGGAAATTAGAATTTTGGAATTTGAAATAGTGACGGTGTTTTGTTTCTAAATCATTTAAATCCCCTCTCAGTACGACAATGACGGACTAGTGGACCGGGAGGGCTGGGCCTTAATGCCAGCTAGCTCAAACAAAGTTCACATTAGCATTTTTCACACATAAACTGATCGCACAAAATCCAATTCAACACAATACAACCTCTTACTCAAGTGAAGCCATACTGCAGTAGGGCAGGACGGAAGGGACTGAAGTGGGCCACGGACTTTCCTTCCTCTCCCAGTGGGAGAGTGTTATAGTTTAAATCATGACGTGGACCCTGCCTCACTCTCAGAGACACAGATTCGTTTTTTGCAGTTGCTAAGACCCAAAATTTGTAGCACATTTATAGCACAATTTTGGGAACTGACTCTTGCAGCCTAAAACTTGCACTTTTTGCCAAGTTTTAAACAACAGACACAACATTCAAAACTGAAAACCATGTGTTTCCTTTGGAAAAAATTGCCATGCAACTGCCACACCCAATACCAGTTATCCAAACCCAGTCCACAATGGTAAAGATTTACTGGTAAAGATTAGGGATAGGGATAACGAGGATGAGGAACCATAACAGATGAGATCAGAGCCACTTTGGTTGAACATGTGGTCAGCTGTTGAGTTTTCTGGAGGCAAATGGTCCAGCTTAATATGTGCCACTACACTGTAGCATCATCTGGTCACTTGTGAATAGGTCCAGTAAGTAGACCAACGTTCTATTCCATGCCACTGAACGTACAGAACTGAACCGCGTCTATTACCATATTGGCACTTACAGTAAAGTTTGATTTCATGCCGATACAGTAAAATGGTCACACCATGTTATTTGCACAGCTAGACTACCCCTTGCTGGGGCAACAAGAAGGATATCCACCCCAGAACAGAAAGAGACCACCATCATCCAGAGCAAACAACAGCCGAGTTTTACAACTCCAACAGCCCATCATTACTGACAACTCTGACAGTACGAAACAACTTGGCTATGAATATGCGTGAGTATGCTCTGCCTTCCACTCACTGATACCTTATGTCAGTGTCCTGCGCTATACAATATTGACTTCTTTATGCCTATTTCATACTGTCATACAATACTCTAATGAACCTCATGGGACACCGTGCCATTGTCAGAGTCCCTGGCCTTTAATTATTAATGATGAGGCTGGTGTGTACGCCTCCACACTGCCTGTAAGCCTTAAATCACAGCTCAGCTGAACACCTCTGCAGTCTGTCACCCACTGGTGCATATATGCTCCTTCAGCCTGTCCTGCAGACTGGGATAATAGTCTGCCCTGTTCTGTAGCCTGTCACGTAGGCTGTCCTGCAGCGTCGTCCTGTAGCATGACCGTCCTGTAGCATATCCTGCACTTGTCCTGCACTTTGGTTTTGCAGCCTGATAATACATTCTAGTAATAAAGCTTGTAAAGACAATACAGTCTGTCCTGCATCCTGTATACAGTCATGCAGCTTGTCCTGCAGTCAGGCCCACAGTCCCGCTCTTCTCAAACCTTCCCGTGTACCACTGAACATGCAGCAACACGATGCACATGGAGCCGCCCTGCTAGAGGAGAGAGCCATGTTGGAACTTGCTAGCACAGGAGAGATGAGCTTTGCCTGATATCCACAAAGCCATGAACCCACAGTCCAGCCGCTCAGAACTGGTCTGCACACGAGGAATGGAATCTAATCGTACTGAAATGAGGCCAACGTTTGACTTCTGGTGAACACGCACACAAAGACACATATGCATACATACACACACATGCACAGACACATGCGCGCACACACACGCACACACACATAAATGCAACATGCCTATACACCATCTGTTTCACTTTCTTTTTCCCTTTACTGATTACTGATTTCATGGGGATTTTACACACTAGGCTGAGACTCACCGTCTTGCCAACGTAGGAGGTAGAGATGTTCATACACTGATGTTCCTCGTTGTTACAGCATCCTCCACATCTGTAGACAGACACGCACGGTGGTTTATAGAAGGTGTGTGTGGTCGCCCCAATCTCTCTCCCCACATCTATACACACTTCGCGCGGCATGCACAGGGTCTTTCTCCACTCAGCCTGAATACCTGTTACATGACGAGAAAGCCAGACAGGAAGACGAGAGGCATTAGAAAGAGCGGCAGTGACAAGGCTAACTCCCCCACACACTGCTGCTGTAGGGCTGACCTGTGGGGGGGCTGACAGGCACCTCTGCTCCTGTTAGAGTCCCCCCCCCCCCCCCCAATACAAGCTCTCCACTCTAAACCTAGCACACCCAAAGCGGCAACATGAAGCCTACAGGTAGGTCTAACACTAAAGTGAGGTGTGTTTGATTAGTCTCAGATCTACACTAAACAGGAACAGTGGCTCTGCGGACTGTAAGGCCAGAATATACTTTGGTACATGCACGCACTTTCGGTCTCAGTACATGAGTTTTTGATTGACATGTCCGCTACGGGAATACACCTGTCGTTATGGACCTAACCTCTACTGTAACATTGGCTTCATCTTACAAAATGACACAGCATTTCTAATGATATTAGTCATGCTCCCCTTCCTTCGTAAGAGTGACCTTTTGGCCATAAATACCTCAGAAGATGAATTCAAATGTTTTTATCAAACCAAGCCCATGGCAGCACAGCCAATAGGAACGCACCTGTAGTAGTTTGGGGCAAAAGCACTCACTTGCAAATATGTCAAAGTTGAAGAAGGCGGCGGCGAAGGTCAGCTCCTCGGAGCGCGTGTCCGCTGTGCTGAGCTTCCGGTGTTCCCGCTGTTCCCGGGCGGTGAAGTGCGGCGTGCTCGTCCGTTTCGAACGGCACTTCAGAACGTTCCAGTAGGTCGGGTAGATCAGCCTCATCAGCTCGTCCACACTGCCCGCCGAACGTAGCCGCTCCTCAAGGTCAGGCTCGGACGTCTCCTGAGAAGAAGACAGACAGTGTCAGACAGGCAGCGTCAGACAGGCAGCGTCAGACAGGCAGCGTTAGACCGGCAGCGTTAGATTAGACCGGCAGCATTAGACCGGCAGAGGCCAGGACTTCTGCCTAAAGACTGATAAAGTCTTCAATATAAAAATAGCAGTTTTTGAAAGGGTGTAGAATAAGGATATTACAGCTTAATAATATTGCTTCATTGTAATTTCTCATTGGGAACAAATTTTTCATTAAGTTTTCAGAAATGATTACTCTGGTTTATGGCAACTGATGCACAGGTTGTCAGAAGATGTGGAGTGTTAGTTGACAGCCCTCTCTGTACACACAGCTGCGGAGCCTCTGAGTAACTGTAGCAGTTGGCACCATTTCCTGATGAAGTGAAGAGGGTTTCCTTACACGCTGACCTACTGCGTTTCTATTTTCCAGTGATGCCAATCATAGCAGCTTTAAGAGGAAGTTAAATAGTGTGACGGCACTGACAACGTAGCTGCGAATGTGGAAGTTCGCTGTAGAGCTCATGTCTCAAATATGGCAAGCGGTAAGGGACAACTTTAATAAACAAAACGTCACAGCAGACTGGCAAAGTGGCCTTTGTGGTTGCTTCTATATGTGTAGCATGACTTCCTAAGTTAAGCCTTGATCTTGTAATTAATGGTTTTCCACCATGATGGTGTGCTTTCACATCCACTCCCAGCTCTACTCTGTCTTCATAGCCATGGGTGAAACAGACACACAGAAAAACTGGATTAAGCATTTTCAAAAGGAATAAGTGCTTTCAAAAGATAAAACATTTTAAAATTTCTCTATCATAAGGCTTACTGGTCACCACCCTGTTTAAATAAACCAATAAATACACACACACACACACACACACACACACACACACACACACACACACACACACACACAGTTTAAGCGTGAGAGAGAGAGAGAGAAAGAAAGAGAGAGAGAGGGAGAGAGAGAGAGAGAGAGAGAGAGAGAGAGAGAGAGAGAGAGATAGATAGAGTCTTCCAAAGGACAGATGAAATAAAATCTCCACTATTTTGGCACACAAAGGAGTGAGCTAGCTGTGTCAAGTTAAATCAAGTTAAACTGGTTTGAGATGTCTAAATGGTCTTCAAAAAATAATTAGCGTAAAATGCCTTTGAAAAACATAACATTTAACTTACAGTAATATGATGTCATTTGTGTTATTAATATGGGGTTTTGCCACAGATCCAATCATCTCCATAGGCCAGCACAGGCTGTGGGTTTAGCATGTACATTAAGGAGTGTCATTTCTTCCATATCTGCATGTACAACGTGTCTTTGTCCTTGTATCTCTGTGTCACACCCATGTGTAAAGTGTGTGCATTATGGGGAGCCATTTCTCTGTTCCATATCTGCTGCCCAAATAGTAGACGCTACTTTCACACTCCATGATTTTTACTGCGATTTCAGTAGCTCAAAACTCCTAAAGTTCTTCTTGGGTTTAAGATGACTGCAGCAGGCCATACAGAATCAAAGGTGTGCAGAGTCCAGAATGGATTCTCCATCTTTGTAGTGGGTGAGGGTGTGGTTTAGTGAGCTGGCTGTCTGTGCACACCGGCCCACACCTGTCCTCACATCAATACTCTATGTAAACTCTGTTTTCCTACAAGGATTTGCTGAAGCCCAGAGAAGAACATATTGTATGAGTGGGAGTCTGTGTTAGAGTGCATGACAGCCACAACCTTCCTGAATTACGCTGATTTATGTTTGGTGTCTGTCATCATAGCTTCAGTTCTGTCACCATCTACTATAATCTCCCAAACACAAACAATTAAAATAAATGATGAGTTTCCCACATCCTGTCCAAATATGCAGCAACTTCCCTGATCTTCCTGCTATAGTCAGATACTGTAGAATATTAGTGATACTTTCGATAGCTGTCAGGTTTATGTTCTGATGTGAATTGTCTTCAAACATCCACTATGAGACAATTAAATGTAAATGTGCCATATTTTGTCAATTGAGATTTTTCACCGCTATCAAAATTTGTCCTCCGCTTTTTACCCATCTGTGCAGTTAGAACACACACACACACACTAGTGATTACTAGGGGGCTGTGGATCACACGTGCCCAGAGCGGTGGGCCGCCCTAGCTCTGCACCCAGGGAGCAGTTGAATTCCTCAGGTCTGGGAATCAAACCCACATCCCTGTGGTCACAAGACCAGTTCCCTACCACCAGGCCATGACTGCCCAATTCAACAAACTACCAAACCCACAATGCACTGCTCTTATGACTAACTAACTAGCACAGTTCTCTTTACAATAAATCACTGGATGTAGAAACACAAAAACTGTGTGAAATGGAAGCCCTTCCCTTTCCAGGCTGTCAAGTACTCATAACTCTCGAAAAGTAACTCTCACTGTTTGGGTCAAGGGCGTCCCAAACTACTGACTGGTGCTTATACAGCAAGATGAAACTGGTCTAAGGTCTGTCTCAATAGAAAAACCTGCCTGTCCTTCAGTGTGTGTGTGTGTGTGTGTGTGTGTGTGTGTGTGTGTGTGTGTGTGTGTGTGTGTGTGTGTGTGTGTGTGTGTGTGTGTGTGTGTGAGCTCGTGCAATGCTGATGACCTTAGGTGCAGTGAGAATACCCAGGGTACAGTGGGAATACCCAGGGTGCAGTGGGAATACCCAGGGTGCAGTGGGAATACCTAGGGTGCAGTGGGAATACCCAGGGTGCAGTGGGAATACCCAGGGCGCAGTGGGAATATCCAGGGTGCAGTGGGAATATCCAGGGTGCAGTGGGAATACCCAGGGCGCAGTGGGAATACCCAGGGCGCAGTGGGAATACCCAGGGTGCAGTGGGAATATCCAGGGTGCAGTGGGAATACCCAGGGCGCAGTGGGAATACCCAGGGTGCAGTGCAAGCACCTAACCCCATGTCCCTGCTGAGCAGAGAGGCCTGGTACAGCTCAAGTTAGTCAGTGTAAGAAAACGCTGAGCGCAGCTGCACTCCATGATGGAAAAGCGATACTGTTGTCTGGAACATTCCAGAAAATGAGTCCAGCTCACTGCCACGCCAGATCAACACTGATAAACAGTAAAGCCCAACACCACCCCCCACACGACAAACACCCACCCAACACCACCTCCCACACAACAAACACCCACCCAACACCACCTCCCATCCAAACAACACTCACCCAACACCACCTACCACACAACAAACACCCACCCAACACCACCTCCCACACAACAAACACCCACCCAACACCACCTCCCATCCAAACAACACTCACCCAACACCACCTCCCACACAACAAACACCCACCCAACACCACCTCCCACACAACAAACACCCACCCAACACCACCTCCCACACAACAAACACCCACCCAACACCACCTCCCATCCAAACAACACTCACCCAACACCACCTCCCACACAACAAACACCCACCCAACACCACCTCCCACACAACAAACACCCACCCAACACCACCTCCCATCCAAACAACACTCACCCAACACCATCCCAACAAAAGCAGTGAGAAAAGGAGGGGTCTGTTAAGAAGGCATTATATTATTTTTGCTATAAATTGGTAATACATTAGTGAGTTATAATGTATATTAGAAAAAAACTGATGTACAAGCACACCAAAGACGGATGTCATGATGCTGCTCTAAGAATGTGTTCCACCACAAAAGGTCTGACTTCAGCAAAGAGGGATGCCAATACACAGCTCAGTGGCACTCACCCAAAGGCTCTTCTTCTCAGAACATTTAAGATTAAAAGGACAGGACATGAAAACATATGTAATGGTGGCATTTGTAAATAACATTTTCAGAATTGTGTTTTTTTTATCATCATTAATAAGTATTGTACTGTAACTCTACATGACTTTAGATGGCTTAGCAGTCAATTGAAAAACCTGGTGTGGTATGAAATAACAGGTATGACATAGTGGATAGATCAATATACACTTTATTACCTATAATGATATGTAACTACATCAAGCGAAAAGAAAACATCCCAAATTGCTTCAAAAACAAAATTTAAAAGTCAAATCAATAACGTCATGACTTATCTGCTAATCTCATCGAGAAGATCTGAAAATTGCACTGACCTGGCACAGGTAATGGAACACAGCATTTCAATGCTAAACCATGGCAAAGAAAACACATCTACTTAGTTTTAACATACTTGAGGT
Source organism: Brachyhypopomus gauderio (assembly GCF_052324685.1). Classification (NCBI taxonomy): domain Eukaryota; kingdom Metazoa; phylum Chordata; class Actinopteri; order Gymnotiformes; family Hypopomidae; genus Brachyhypopomus; species Brachyhypopomus gauderio. Next base: position 1,250,275 of record NW_027506889.1, read on the forward strand.
CTGCAGTAAAGAGTTCATCTGAAAGTTAACATTAGTCCACTTAAAGTGCACTGTGAGTCATTCCACATAGTTCAGATCAAAGAATCACATCAAGTGGGAAACCTCAGTGCTAGAATTGGCCATTTCTTACCCCACTGGTTTCCATGTATGTGTTCAGGAAACTCAAACAGCAGCAGGAGATTTGTAACCAAACCATTGTACTTGGTCTCTTCTATGTCTTTGTTTACAGTGATCTCTGGGATAACATGCCAGTCTGTTTCCTTTAAAAAACAATAGAGGCCATGTGAAATGTTTGTGTGTGTGTGTGTGTGTGTGTGTGTGTGTGTGTGTGTGTGTGTGTGTGTGTGTGTGTGTGTGTGTGTGTGTGTGTGTGTGTGAGTGCGTGTGTGCCACTAGTCACACAAGCACATTCACATGTTTCTGTGCTACAGAATCGGTGCCTATAAAATCTATTTTTATTCATCCATGATGTCTTTAATAGAGCAGGAACTGGTCTGAGGTCTGTGGGCGTACAGGGTGGGATCTGCACCAACACAAGCAGCAATGTACTTCATTACTGTCTAGAAGACACAAACCCCCTCATCCTGCCCCCCTGCCCCCCTCATCCTGCTCCACCACCCTCCCACACACCCACTCACCCCTCCCCATCCCCCTGCCCCACACCCCTCCCCGCTTCCCATCCCCTACACCACACCACCTCACCACTCCCCATCCCCTACCCCACACCCCCTCACCACTCCCCATCACCTACCCCACACCCCCTCACCACTCCCCATCCCCTACCCCACACCGCCTCACCACTCCCCATCACCTACCCCACACCCCCTCACCCCTCCCATCCCCACCCCACACCCCCTCACCACTCCCCATCCCCCTACCCCACACCCCCTCACCACTCTCCATCCCCCTACCCCACACCCCCTCACCACTCCCCATCCCCCTACCCCACACCCGCTCACCCCTCCCCATCCCCCCTGCCCCACACCCCTCCCCGCTCCCCATCCCCTACCCCACACCCCCTCACCACTCTCCATCCCCCTACCCCACACCCCCTCACCCCTCCCATCCCTTTTTCCCTACCCCACACCCCCTCACCACTCCCCATCCCCCTACCCCACACCCCCTCACCATTCCCCATCCCCCTACCCCACACCCCCTCACCGCTCCCCATCCCCATCCCCTACCCCACACCCCCTCACCACTCCCCATCCCCTACCCCACACCCCCTCACCACTCCCCATCCCCCTACCCCACACCCCCTCACCACTCTCCATCCCCCTACCCCACACCCCCTCACCCCTCCCATCCCTTTTTCCCTACCCCACACCCCCTCACCACTCCCCATCCCCCTACCCCACACCCCCTCACCATTCCCCATCCCCCTACCCCACACCCCCTCACCGCTCCCCATCCCCATCCCCTACCCCACACCCCCTCACCACTCCCCATCCCCTACCCCACACCCCCTCACCACTCCCCATCCCCCTACCCCACACCCCCTCACCACTCCCCATCCCCCTACCCCACACCCCCTCACCACTCTCCATCCCCCTACCCCACACCCCCTCACCACTCCCATCCCCCTACCCCACACCCCCTCACCGCTCCCCATCCCCATCCCCTACCCCACACCCCCTCACCACTCCCCATCCCCCTACCCCACACCCCCTCACCCCTTCCCATCCCTCTTTTGTCTGATAAAATACAAATTACTTGCAGTTTTCATCAGTGTAACTGTATCTGAAGTAATGCAGTACTGAAGAATGGTGGTTGGGGTCTCCCGTCACCCTCTAACCAGTGAAAGCTGCAGCTCTGAAACACCTGAAACCAGCTGAGGTAGATTCTCAAGCTGCTGCTTACGGAATGTCCTGGAACAGCTGAAGGCATTTCGAGGAGAGCATTAACTGTCTAATTCTGTGTACGTGACCTAACACGGCCGTGTGACTGCCATGGCACTGATCGATAGAGGGGGAGACAAACAAGACCTTCCTTCCTGCTCTGTGAGCGAGGAAGCGTTACACTTTCTCACAGTCCCTACCACAGATGATGGTAAGCTTGTATCAGTGATCTCTTGACAGTAGGGGGCAACCTTCAGAAAAACCTCAGAATTCTTTCAATAAAACATCCTGTGGATGAGTGAGCACTGAGAAGGATGTGAGTGGCATTAGCTACGGCGTGATACGTGGGAAGATCAGGGTTAGTGATTATTACACATGAACCACAATACCCTACGGGTGCACCGGAGCCGTCTCCACGGAGCAGCTCAACACACAACACAGTTCCTTATCACATGAGTCATGCTGGCTGTAAAATCCTCCAGGGACACCGAAGCAAGATCCTGAAGTTTACTCTACGCACCGGGAAGTAAATCACCACGGCGTCATCCTTAGCTCCAACCATGCGGATTCATCACCTAGGCGACTCAGAGACGGAGAAGGGTTGTTTTGGATTTCCTGAAATGAAGGAATACATTCCTGTCCCGTGGATCAGAGCCCTTGTGCTGTCCAAGTTTCACGTAACCGCAAGTCAAATCAGGAGATAAAAGCTGGTTTGGCGCAAGAGGCTGGTGTATGTCCTCGAGATCACAGCTAGACCCCAGAACCCAAGAACAAGGAGGAGGAGTTTTACAGGCTCCATCACAAAGACCTGATCCAGGGTCACTATGCTGTAATTTCCCCAGAATTTCAACAATTTCCCCCCAAATACCTCAGTCAAGTTCTTAAACTTTCACTGTTCCCTCAAAGAAATGTGAAACAAAGCTTCACATTTGTTTCTGATTTTTGAAGTTCCATTTGAGGAGGTCCGAACAATAAACAATGACATTTTCATGGTGAAAACAGTGACTAAGAGTTTAATGTTGAAAACAATGAAGAATGACAGGAGCTTCATCAAAAATGCTCTAAACATGACAAAAGTCAAGAGAAAAATCATCACCTCAGCCAAAATAATTGAAAAACAAATGTCATCATAGTGTGATATCACCACTATCACCAAATATGTTTGCAGAAAAAATAAGAAATTTCACACCAGTCTAAATGAATCACCCTGGCAAACGAGTGAAATAAAACTGCTCCAAATCCACAAAACCTGGTTGACCGAAGGGAAAAGAGTAAAGGTTAAAAAATCACAAGAAAAAAAGGTCACCTTATTACTTCCTGTCTCCATAAAGGCAAGGGATGTTGAGGGGGCATGCCAAAGACATTGTTCAGACATATTCATCCATCTAGCACAATAGGAGGGTCTTTACAAGCAGAGCAAGGCATCTCAACCAGGCAAATAGGCTTTATGGTAAAGGCAGTGTGACCCCATGGTAACAATAAGAGCATGTTCATGGCCTGTCCAGAGCATCGGAGAGCCGTGGGTTACGGGTATCAAATCAATTTAGCAGGGAGTACACTGAGCAAGGACTACATCCTGACAGCCTGTGACAGAAATAAAGGAATGTTTTATTATCTAACCTAAAGGGGGAAATAAAGAAATATGTTTTTTTTTCTGTAAGGCGTCCATAAAACTAATCGAGAATTTTCCGGAAGGCGATGGAAAAAGCTGCGGATGTCAGGGTTATGCGGTGGCGTTTCTCACTGTGTGTGTCAAGCCTGACTGCGTGTGCATCATTAGGGGAACACGTGCACGTCCACTGGAGACGTTGCCACAGATGCTCAGCAGTGAAAGCTCCAGGGACACAGAGAGCCAGGCACGTTGTCCTGCTGGGCGGCCGCACATCTGACAGTGCAGAGCTCAACACTGAGGATGAGGAGGCACAGAGCCGTGGTATGAAGATGAGGCCTGAGGTGACAGTGGTGGTGAGAAGGCTGGAAGGGGAGAGTTATGACTAGGCCTTTAAAAATGACCTGCCGGAAACCACCAAACAGACAGACAAGCTCTCCAAGACCCGTACTGGAGGTGAACTGGATACACAGACAAGACGCAAACAAGAGAGACTCAGAGAGAGAGTAAAGATGCTCTCTGCCTGAGGTAAAAAGTGCAAAAACCAACCTCATTAATGTGATTCCAAATCACCAAACTAACCCTCTCTCTCTCTCTCTCTCTCTCTCTCTCTCACACACACACACACACACACACACACACACACACACACAACCTGGGATTTCCAAAGGGAAATCATTTTCCAGTTTTATATAGTGCCTGTTAGAATGATCAGAAAAAAATAGCAGTATGAGTTCTAAAGTAAATGCACTATAGACATGCCTGAATTATATATTAGACACGCCTGAGTTCTATAATAAAGGTAGACATGCCTGGGTTTTATAGTAAGTGTAGACATGACTGAGTTTTACAGTAAAGGTAGACACGCCTGAGTTCTACAGTCAAGATAGACCTGACTGAGTTTTATAGTAAAGGTAGACATGACTGAGTTTTATAGTAAGGGTAGACATGACTGAGTTTTACAGTAAAGGTAGACCTGACTGAGTTTTATATTAAAGGTAGACATGACTGAGTTTTATAGTGAAGGTAGACCTGACTGAGTTTAATAGTAAGGGTAGACCTGACTGAGTTTTATAGTGAAGGTAGACCTGACTGAGTTTAATAGTAAGGGTAGACCTGACTGAGTTTTATAGTAAGGGTAGACATGCACTGCTGAACATTCCCATCCATGTCAGTAGTTTTAGAATTCTTGGCTCTGAGGATTAAGGGATCTCAGCAGAAATTTAGACAAAACTTTGAATTAATTTAATTCAGTTCTTTGTGGCCCTTTTGACATCAGACACCGACACAAAGCAGCTTTGGAGAAACTCACGTCCCAGAAACCCGAACCCCTGGTGAGTTAGGTGAAGAAGACAGTGAAAGGAGAAACTCCCTGAGACAGCAAGAGGAAGAAACAATGACAGAAGCCAAGACGCAAAAAACAGGAACCCGTCCTCCTCCTTGAACAGTGTGACACATGGTGTGATAAAATATGAGGATTTCAGCCACGTTTACTTAAGGTTTGTGTGGTCCAATGAGGTTATTAGCTTGGAATATGGAAAACTAGTCAATTATACCACCAGGCTATTAAGCCCAATGACCTTTAACCCAACTTCTGACCTTTCCAAACACCACAATGCCCATGCTCTTTGTAAAAATACATAAATAAATACATTCAAGAGAGATGTAAGCAGGGATCTGCAGTGATGTGCTGTTTTTGGCTATGGAAGTGGAAATATAACAAAGCACAATCTGGTGCTTCTGAATTACACCACATCACAGACCATCTGGACAAGCCGACTGCAAGCCAGAGCAACAGGGCAAAACTGTAGATCGTTTATCTGACTATTTAAACCTAAGTAACTGTCTCAAATGAGCATGAATTATTTATCTCTAAATCAAATAAATGTTTAAATAGTATTAACAATTTCTCATTCTTTTTCAGTTCAGTGGCAAGACATGACAAGACATCTAAATGCCCTTTAAACCCAAACATTAAACCCAAAGCAATTAGACAATAAAAGTCTTTAGGCGCTATGCCTTTCTGCATTAAGATGAGCACAGGCACAGATATCACCATGATATGATATATCATTAAACATATCACAGGCCACTTAGCCATCTCCAAACAGAATGGCACCTTGGTCTGTAAGCAGATCACCTAATATGCCTAGTACTATGGAAATGGGGGTGTGGCCAAACCTCCCCACTTATTTACAAGCGTCACAGTTTGACACAGTTTGAGTGTCATGAGAGCAGTTTACATCCATTACGATAGCTTCAACAAATAATGGAAACGCAGCAGCCATTTTGTACCCTACATTAAACACTTGTTAAGGAAGATCAGAAAGATGACAGATGATCAATCACATTATTACATTACTGTAAAGGGAAGATCTTTTTATTTAAGAATGCATTTTGTCAATGTGTGTACCATTATAATCACATTTTTTTTTGCATTATAAAATCTAAGTTTCTGCATATCTGCGGTTGGAAATTAACACATGGTGATGTTGTTGACTATAGCAAATACAGCAGTTCATGGACTGTTTCAGCAGTGACACGAAAACACATTTCCCATGTCACATTTCCTTTACCCTTTGCATATTTTTTCCATTAATGCGATTCAACTGTTTGTGGGTTGCAGTGGAAACTCCTGAACAGTCTCAGAGAAAGACACAATGCTTTTGTTTGTCTTCTATTCAGCATGCCTAACTTTAGTGTTTGCCCCTAGATTGAAGTTGGCAGCCTAATACTAGACACAAAAAGCCACAAATGGTTTAGACATTAGAGAAGAGCTCTGAAACAATCCTGCCAGTATGCATAACGTGTGGAGAGGGTTACAGAGACAGTGCCGAGTCTCTCTCCCCCCAGTGAACCCCAGTGAAGGTCACAAAACCCAAATACCTGAAGCAACAAGGGCAGTAATACATGTTTCCAGCAAGGCCAAAATGTCTCAGAAATTCATCAACACACACACACACACACCTGCATACACTCATACACACTTCTACACGCACGCATACACACACACACAAGAAAAAGAACAACGTGCACCATCTGCCTGTTGTGCTGCAGTGGGAAACACAGCTGGGTCATGGAGAAGGCAGTGATACAAAACACATGAGCCTTTAAGAGAGAACCAGGAAGAATAGTTTTAGGAGTTTAAGAATACACCCAGCTGTAAGAAAGAAAGAGACAAGGGAGCTATCGTCCATCTGGAGGCTTAAGACTACCCCAGGTACAGCCCAGGACCTTTAAGACTAACCCAGGTACAGCCCAGAATTACGTTTAAGACTAACCCAGGTACAGTCCAGAAGGATGCTTAAGACTAACCCAGATACAGTCCAGAAGGAATTTTAGGACTAAACCAGATATAGTCCAGAAGGAAGTTTAAGACTAAACCAGCAAAAGTCTAGAAGGATCTTTAAGCTCTAACAGAATCCTCCCAGGGATGTTCTGGGTCAATCTAGGATGTGGAGTTCCTGTTCAAAACCCTCATGTTCAGAAATACACCTCCCCCATTCAAAATGTTTCCATGTTGGTGTCAGTAATTATTGGCTATCTATTAATTGTAGCATAAGCCATCCAAAGTTACTTAAAAAAAAGATCTTCAGAGCCAAAAGTGCTCTGGAGCCAAAGTGCTCCTCCAACTTCTAATCATTCTAATATGGGGCTCTTTGCAAAAGCATTTGTCAATGTGTATTATCAAAAAGTAGCCATGAGTTGCACCCTGACCCAGGAAGGAGTTCTGCTTTCCCTTCAGCACGATCCATGTTACCTCCTAGCTCACACACACAGGGCCACACGCTGACCCAACCTGCTCCCATCACCCCCTGCTCAGGGTGTCAGCATGCTCAGTTTGGTGCAGAGGTCAGAGGTCAGAGGCCACAGACAGGCATTTTCCACTGTGTTTTGATCCAGAGTGCAGCCTCCTCTGGAAGAGATTAACGTGTGCGGTGAACATGGTTAGGGGCCACACAGGAGTAACTGACACCACGTCAATCTCCAACACACAATCAGGCAGCACTCTGCTTAAAGAAAGATGGTGCAATTATAATGGGCCACACCCTCATGCCTGGTGTCTGCTATGTAGCCGCCCCTATAACACACACCAAATAGTTTCTTCCAACTGCCAGTTATTTTATTAATGAATTTATAAGGAAGTGGAGTGGCTTAGACAGAAACAGCTATAGAATATAAGTCTATCCACACAGACTAACATACAGCACATATTTTAAACATGCCATACAAATTCACTACAGCTTGCACTTCCTGTCTAATTTATGAGTAAAGGTTGCACCAGTTTTCTGAGGCCTACAGCTGTGGCCTACAATCGTGTCCCTCTATAGCTGTGTGTCAGCTCTGTCTGTAATGAGTCACAGGCCTTTACTATGGTGATACACGCAGGCCTTTACTATGGTGATACACGCAGGCCTTTACTATGGTGATACACGCAGGCCTTTACTATGGTGATACACACAGGCCTTTACTATGGTGATACACGCAGGCCTTTACTATGGTGATACACGCAGGCCTTTACTATGGTGATACACACAGGCCTTTACTATGATGATACACACAGGCCTTTACTATGGTGATACACACAGGCCTATACTATGGTGATACACGCAGGCATAAACGGGCACCCAGGTGGAGAGGGAGTGCAGCTCAGGTCCACAGGCTCAGCACAGAGACGTCTAAGACCCACCAGGTGTCCTTCAAGAGCACTGCACAGAGACATCCATGTCCAAGACAGTGTCCTGCTAGAGCACTGCACAGAGACATCCATGTCCCAGACAGTGTCCTACTAGAGCACTGCACAGAGACATCCATGTCCCAGACCGTGTCCTGCTAGAGCACTGCACAGAGACATCCATGTCCCAGACAGTGTCCTGCTAGAGCACTGCACAGAGACATCCATGTCCCAGACAGTGTCCTGCTAGAGCACTGCACAGAGACATCCATGTCCCAGACAGTGTCCTGCTAGAGCACTGCACAGAGACATCCATGTCCCAGACAGTGTCCTGCTAGAGCACTGCACAGAGACATCCATGTCCCAGACAGTGTCCTGCTAGAGCACTGCACAGAGACATCCATGTCCCAGACAGTGTCCTGCTAGAGCACTGCACAGAGAAGCACATGACAGTGGGGGAAGCTGGGAAAGGAGGGACATTTGGAAGACATCTGCTACAGAATCGATATAGAGATCACAGCCACACCAGTGCAGAGAATAAATGCACAGGAGCGCGCACACACACACACACACACACACACACACACACACACACACACACACACACACACACACACACACACACACACACACACACACACACACACACACACAAATAATCTCTCTCTCTCTCTCTCTCTCTCTCTCTTTCTCTCTCTCTCTTCACACATATTTTGACCACTGCTTTGCTTGCACAATGGATAAAAGGTCTCTGGTCAAAATGCCCCATTTCTCTCTAAACAAACAAAACCAAACAAATAAATAAACATTTTTTTAAAGGGGGGTAGGGAGGCAGCATCTTTGTCCAGCGGATTCAGCAGAGCAGTGTGTGTGTGTGTATGTGTGTGTGCTTTTTCTCTCACCAGCT
>NW_027506889.1:1264303-1316803 GCF_052324685.1 Brachyhypopomus gauderio
GTTTAGTCTTCTTTTCTATGAGTAAAAGAGGCAGAGAGGCATCATTAGGAGGAATGTGCACATTTATTAGAAGTCATGATTAAACATAAATGAACACAACTTTAGTATTATATTTGATTGACCAAGGGTGTGGGGAGAATGGGTGGAAGCTGACTGCAAAGCTGTTTCAAGGCAGTGAAAGGAGAATTTAACGGTCAAAAGACATACTGCAGAAATGCAGTATAATTTGAAAACTTTGCTGATCTCAGGAGTACATAGCCTACTCGGAATTTTAAAAAGCTGAAGTGATTTAGCTAGTGCACTGTGGTACACTCAGTCACTGAAGTTCATTCTGTGCAAACTCACAACAGTGATATGTGTGATGTCTGTTGTGGGGAGGGGTGTATATGGATGGAGTTGTGTTCAGTTGTGGTTAAATAATTGGTTTCGAGGACTCCTTCCCTACAGGGGGTCTCAGCAGTCAGAGCTCAAGTTCACCGAGGGCTCTTGTAATGCTGAGGAATGTGGGTCGGCAGAGACGGGTTTTCCTGTTGCAATCTTACAGCTGTCTGGGGCTCTTAGTTCAGTGATGGGTGCGCGTGCTAGCGTTAGCTTTAGGTGACAGGCACGGCATGGTTTCACTCGCTCCCACTCACACGCTCTTATGGTATGGCAATAAAAAAAACTGCAATCTTTCAGAGGTTTCAGAGGCTCTCTGAAAATGTAAAATTATGCATTTATGGTCATATGATTAAAGCAAACTGTTGAAACACCCATTAACTCTAGACCAAACACGAACATACATCTTGATGCATCGTTAACTGAAATCAATTGAGTCAATAAATTAAACTCTGCTCCATAGTGAGGATGTATAGTGTAGTAGAAATATAATCTCATTAATTGACTGAGAGGTACGTCCGTACAGGAGACAGTGGACAAAGACCACAGGCTTGTTCTGGTTTCCCAGTGGAGGAACAGAGAAGAATCTCCCTTCTCTGATGAGCTGAAGGGTTATCTAACTCAAACCAACACTCTGACCAGACTACAAACATGAGACAACGCTACATTTACCTCACACATGCAGACTACCGATTTCTCCCTTTTGATACTTTCAAGTCCAGCTTAAACATCCTTTTGTTCGATCGCTGTGGTTCTTTTCGTTGTGATTTTGTTCTTTGTTCTTCATTTAATTTTTCACCCCATCAGTCACGACCTCAGCTGACTCTCTGTAAACGCCTTCACTCTTAGCTGAATATTTGGCTCAGAGTTTTTTTGTTGCTACTGTATATATAGGATTTATGTTAAGCCTCACTTACTACATGCAGTGTAACATCTGCAGGACTGAGACTTTACTTTGATAATGGACTTGTGACATGACGAGAGGAGTGAAGCACGAGGAAACGTGTCTGGGAACTTTTAACGTAAACTAAACAAAATAAGCAGCTTCAAAGCAAAAGTGTTTCTCTGGAGAAAAAGACCTCTCAGCCAGGAGGAGTCACTATGGCGGGAAGAGGGGTGAGGTTGGAGTAAAGAGGGCCAGGTGAGTTACAGGTGAGTGAAGTGATTGGGAAGTGGTCACCTGGACTGGGAGTGTTTGTGTGTGTGTGTGTGTGTGTGTGTGTGTGTGTGTGTGTGTGTGTGTGTGTGTGTGTGTGTGTGTGTGTGTGTGTGTGTGTACTCGACTGGTTGGCTGACTGAGCTGTAATGGGTCTGTTTTTCCTCATAGTCTGTGTGTATTGGTTCAGCATCTCTGTCCTGGTGTGAAACTGATGTGTTTGTTTAATTATTAAACAAGACTCAAAGGGGTTTCACTCACATAGCTACTCTAATAAGCAGGGCATCAGACAAATGCAGATATGCAGTAAACAGCTATCATATAATGAATTGTCTTCTTTAATGTCTTGTTGTTTCCATAAAAAACAACTCAGACCATATTTCAAATTGGCCTGCTGTGTTTAACTGATTAAAACTACCTGTGTTTTTCATCATTTTAATGTTAGATTGTAATAATTTCAAGTAGCTTTCCACATTCCATTCTACATTTTTAAATTACAAATTTCATCATGTTCTACCTAAAACTAAAAGATAAATTCACATTTTAAACATTAATAGCCTGTATATGGGGGATTACTACTCTATAGATCAATTCACCTTTTAAATATTTAACCCCCACTGTCGACAGCTGACTCCATCTTCCCTCTCCAGAATATATCACACCTCCACCAGTCTCACAAAAAAAGTGTCCACTGACTTCACCATTTGTCGTTAACTATGAGCACTTGAGTCTAAAAGGAAGTCTCCCCCCCATCAGGAATTTATGAGGGGTGCTCATGGCTGACCACCGTGCTGCTACAGACCCCCCCACCCCCCCCCCCCCCCCCACCCTCTGGCCGCCTGTGTCTGTGTGTGTTCAGCTTGTTCCCACATGGGGGACGACTGCTCCTAGCGGAACTGGGCAACAATGAGGAAAGCAAGTGGCAGCTTTGGGAACCGCTGTCCACTGTTCAGACTGGAATCTGGGTGGCTCTTCTCGCTTAAGATAAGGGCCGAGTGAAAGAGGCAGATTGATGTGGAGGACGCGGCCGGGTCACGATGGGGTCACCGTGGGGCTGGCGCTTACCTCGTCGTCTTTCGTTTTTGACACCTTGTTACTTTGTTACTGCTACTTTGTTAGCGTGAGATGTTGGGTTGAGTCGGTATGGGGGTTATAGTTAGTGTGAGATGTTGGGTTGAGTCAATGGGGGTTACTGTTAGCGTGAGACATTGGGTTGAGTCAGTGGGGGTTACAGTTAGCGTGAGATGTTGGGTTGAGTCAGTGGGGGTTACTGTTAGCGTGAGACGTTGGGTTGAGTCAGTGGGGCTTACTGTTAGCGTGAGACATTGGGTTGAGTCAGTGGGGGTTACTTTTAGTGTGAGACGTTGGGTTGAGTCGGTATGGGGGTTATAGTTAGTGTGAGATGTTGGGTTGAGTCAGTGGGGGTTACTGTTAGCGTGAGACGTTGGGTTGAGTCAGTGGGGCTTACTGTTACCGTGAGACATTGGGTTGAGTCAGTGGGGGTTACTTTTAGTGTGAGACGTTGGGTTGAGTCAGTAGGTGTTACTGTTAGTCGTAGGGTTGCCACCTGTCCCGGTTTTTACGTCGCTGTCCCGGTTTGTCCCGGTTTTCCTTCTTTTTAATATTCGGTCCCGGCAAAAAAAAAAAAAATCATTTAATGTCCCGGTTTTCACTAGGTTAGTTCAAACGACTATTTAGACTGTTTCTGCACACATAAAATTCCATCTTTTTTTCTCCCTGTGTCCATTTTACACCTGCCCCCGGTAACATTTTACGTGCCCCCCCCCCCCGTAACATTGGCCCCCCCGTATGACAGAGTGTCCTTATTTTTTGTCAGACCTAGGTGGCAACCCTAGTGAGACGTTGGGTTGAGTCAGTATGGAGTTTACTGTTAGTGTGAGTCTTTGGGTTGAGTCAGTGTGGCGTTACTGTTTTTTGTGTATTTGTGTGGGATCAGAGGTAGTGTTAGTGTGTCTTTGCATGTGATCACTGCGAGATACAATATGGGCAATATGCAGTGTGAGTACTTGGGTGGATGTGAGTCCAATGTGAGGATGCTGTCTAGTTCAGTGTTTAATTTTCCTGTGTGGTGTTGCTGTAACGTATCTATTAAGACATTTTTGGCCTCAGGAAGGAACTTGTCTTTAATAGTTGGTGTGGGAGTTAAAGAAATGATGCATCCTCTTCCCAGTGTTGCCAGTCCTTTTTTGGACAGTGCCACAGCGTCCCCACAGCCCCCCCGGCCCCGCCCTCTCCCCTGAGAATTTAGAGGGGGAAATATGCAGAGAATGAGATAACATCCCTTTACTATGCCTTTGTTTCAGAGCCAACACTCAAGTAAGTGCAGTTGAGGAAAAAGAAGAAAACTGGGTAATGGCCCCTGGATACTGGGTACACACACATGCATGTGTAAATGGTAGTGACTGCAGACCCATTCTTCTGTGCCAAGACTTACTCATTTCAATATACCGGTAATCTGTTTATGAGTTCAACGTTAGCTTACAAACATGCATTACACCGAGTACTCGACAAAAATCCAGACATTTGAGTCAGAAATAGGCTTTCAGAAATAGGTGTGTAATTGTAAATCACTTTGATAAAGGTGAAAGGTGAGGTCATTAGCGCAGTGACACAAGTCACTCATCCCTAGATACATGTGTGAGAGAGTACAATCACTCCATTAACCCTGTTTGGAAATGTCTGGTGAAACACCTGCTGAACATCTCCCTAGATATTCCAGAATCACGAATGTAATTACTGACTTAATTCCCTAATTCTGTGGAACACTCTGAGGGACCATACAGCAAAACACAGTCTTTAGTCTAACATGAAACAGTCTCTGACAGTACCATTTTAATGAAGTCGATGGGCGGTTTGAGAATGTAAGGCCAGACAAAGTACTGAAGTCTGCACACCTCAGATTAAAGTGAGCAGAAGAGTTTGATGTATTCTTCATCAAACGCCTCAAAAGAGCAGGCATCCAGGGCATCTGAGCCTTCACCAAATCAACGTGCTTGTCCAGAGAATCACTCACACCTACTCAGCTGCCAGTGTGTGGGACTGCTGACACAACCCAAACCCGGCTTCTTCACGCAGACACAGGCGTGAAAAAGGAGGGATGGAGTGAGCGAGAGAATGCTTGTCACTCCACTCCTGTCCTGTTGGCATTCATATGTAAATGGGTCAATCCTCTGGGGAGGATTTACATTAAAAGTCCCTGAATGGATTTGTAACATGACTCTGCCTCTGCTAAACAGCAGTTACAGAGGCCGCAGAAACATACGCTGTCTGAACGAACTCACGGACAGCGTCACACACGTCTCAGCAGTGCGACTGGCACCTGCTGACCTCACATATGGCAGAGAATGTCACCCTTACACTTCAGGAAGAACCACTGTGCATTCGGTAATGCTGTATACACTTTAAAACACACAAAGGCACAAATTAGTGTGTGATATGTAGCTATTCAAGGAAAGCTCAGGTTCTAAAAGCATGAAGACTGTAACTGGTGACATATAGTCTAATAGTGTAACTCAATGTGAAGAGCTGTGGGCCAGAGGGTGATGTGCTCTACTACTGAGGAAGGATGCAGAAAAGAGGCGACACAGGCCGGCACAGTCTGACTGACAGCCCTCAAAAGAAGGGCAGCAGGTGAAAGAGCATAGCTGTATCATTAAATGAACAAATACAGTCTGAGGTTTGAGGTATTTGTGTGTGTGTGTGTGTGTGTGTGTGTGTGTGTGTGTGTGTGTGTGTGTGTATGTGTGTGTTTTTGTGTGTGTGTGTGTGTGTTTTTGTGTGTGTGTGTGTGTGTGTGTGTGTGTGTGTGTGTGTGTGTGTGTGTGTGTGTGTGTGTGTGTATGTGTGTGTGTGTGTTTTTGTGTGTGTGTGTGTGTGTGTGTTTTTGTGTGTGTGTGTGTGTGTGTCCATAAACATTTGGCTTCCATGCTACTTCAGTGTTCTCCAACCAGATACAGAAACAAGCACATTCAACGTGAAACAACGTGATTATAACAAAAGCCTGAACGGGTCTATGAGCACCAGCTCACGATCATTACACAAACTGTGAGCTTTCACAGCGATCAAACCAAACTCATAAACCAGGGTTGCTGAAGCACAGAGACTCAAACCACCCTCCCTCAGGTCATATATAACCATCTCCCAGTCTGGGATCCAGCAGGTCCCCAAGTCCACCAGCTCTTGTCCCATAGCCCCACGTTTTCGTCCCCGTGACACCCACGGTCTGACGGCCCACAGCACCCACCCTTTCCGGACGCTAGAGACCGAGGGGCCTCTGGTGCAAGATCCAGCTGTGCTTCACATTGTGTGGAACATCTGAGACATGAAGACCCAAACCTGCACAATCGATCCAAACAAAGCTTTGGATGTTCTAGTGATCTACGGCTGACTGATTTATTTGCATAACTGGCCTTATCTTACTCCTGGCATAAAGCAGCATGGAAAATCTATGACATCCAGCCCAGTGAAGATAACACTTCATTGATCCCAGGTGGTATTCAGGTGTAACAGCGGTAGTATAACAGTAGCAGAGAAAAGTCAGACAGTAGTATACATCAATGCATCTAAGTCTACACTGTGTTTAACAGAATGGTGCTACCTCTGGTCATTACACAACGTTCCCTGGAATTCATCAAACTATTTGGTCCATTAGGTTTTCAATGCGGGTCATACGAGGACCTTTCTGCCAGTGTGTGTGCGGCAGACCGTGCCGGGACGTTCAGGACACCTTAACGGCACCCATGCGGTTTCTGCCCCCGGCTCTTGCACCACAGCGGGGCAGCTGCGGGGTCTGAGGCTCCAGTGCCCTCTGCTCTGCTGAGCAGTGCTTGCATCATGCCGTGGGCTCTGCTGCAGAATCCTCCATCCCGGGTTCAGGCACTGATCCGAAACGGCCCTAGACAGATCCTCCTGGGTCAGAAAGTGTCGCACAAGTGTGTTTCGGAGCCGGGTCTGAGACTCAAGAGGTGACTTCTGGAAAAAAGTGGATTTGCTTTATATGGAACACACACCCAGGTGTCTGAGGTCATTAACTCAGCGTGGTGAAAACGGTGAGGCTCAGTCCCAGTCTTCAGGTGAAAGGATCCGTCTCCTCACCTGAGCTGTCATGGAATGGAAGCAGATCACCTCAGACAATACAAGGGAAAAGTAAAACAATTTACTTAGTTAAATGGTTACCAGAGTGTAGCTAATGCATTTTGAACCATTAGAGAAAAGATACAGAAAAGGAGAGAGAAACATAGAAAATAAGACAAAGAAAAGCACAGAAAGAGAGAGAGAGAGAGAGAGAGAGAGAGAGAGAGAGAGAGAGAGAGAGAGAGAGAGAGAGAAAGTGACACACCAACATCTTTGCGGGCAAGGGAGAGACTGACAGTAAACTACCCAAGAGAAAGTATGACCGCATCACTTGGTATAAAAGTTGTGCAAGAAGGGTGTGGAAATAAGAAGGAAATATTCTATGAAATCCAATACACTGTTGCCAAAGAAAACTATTTTAAAAAAAGGAACCACTGGACAGATATCCGGATGAAATTATAGCAGAGTCAATGATTTTGACACCATGTTTCTTCAGCTCCAAAGGTCAAGAGTCTTTGGTCTACTCTAGCACGTTTGAGGGAAAAAATCTTGGAGGTGGGAGGGGTTTATCCCAGCTGTATCAGCTCAAGCTGCTTCTCAACGAGGATCTGATTGACAGCCCCCTGTGGGAGCATGGTGAACACACCCCATTTATTTATTTACACGGGCATTATTTGTGTGTAGATCTTTTCCTAAAGTCCCAGGATTGAGCTGAATATCATCTCTCCTTTTGAACCTGCTTTTCAAACGCGTTCAATATTATTGAGGGAGTATTGAGTATAATGAGGGAGTGATTTGAGTGTAATGAGGTAATGATTTGAGTGTATTGAGAGTGTGTATTGAGTGTATTGAGGGAGTGATTTGAGTGCTGTGTGAATACACATTGGAGCTTGGGAAATGCAATATTGTTCTTCCAAGCTCTCCCTGTATTGTGTGAATGACAATAAAATTCACTTTGACTTTGATTGTTTACTTAGTCCTGATTAAAATGTGCATATATTGTTTGGGATTCAGACTTTCATTTTTTGGGATACAGGTCACACTCATCTTCCTCTAGTGCAGGAGTGTCCAGTTTCACAAATAATACTGGAATTCCATGAATCTACCAACCATAGAGCTCTGACCTGCAAGGACTCCACAGCTCTTCAGACATCCACATGTCACATCCACCTCCACTGGAATCAGGGCTACACTTATGAGTTATTGTTAGCTGTGAAGGTCCGCTGGTGTTTGAGCTCTTCTCTGGGATGTTGACCTTGGAGAGAAGGTTCATGAGCTGGACATGTGACAGATCTAAGGTGTCTACATCCATGTATCATAACTGCATCGTGTAGGACAGACTTAAGATGGCTGCATACACCCTGGTTTATTTGTCAGTACTACACCATGAGCACTTGAATGCAGTTCAGAGGGTGAATGTGTTTCTTCATGAGTCCCTCAGGAGCAAATAAAGACCATGCTGAGTGTTGGGTAATGTCTCATTAGCCACAGTGATGCTTTAATGGACTGCATATCATTATGAGGAAACTCTTGGGAGGTGGTTGTGTTCTGCCAGCCACACACACACAAACACACAACTGTCTGGTCCTACAGAAACACCCGTGTGAATTGGGGAAAGTGACCCTCTCCAGAGAGAGAGACATAGAGGGAGTGAGAGAGGGGAAGAGGAGGTATGTGGGTCGTTTCCCATGAGAGTTTGCCAGTTTCTGCGGGTTTAATCCTCTGGGAGTAGAAGCCCAGTGTGTTTCATGGCCCTGCTTAAGGAACAAGGAATTCTTGCATCAGCCTCTAATAGGAGAGAATAGACCCCCAACCCTCATACCCACCGACGCACCCCCACCCCTCCCAACACCCGCCAGACCCCTGCCCCAACCACAAACATTTACCATGGGACAAGGACGGTACTGATGTGTTTTCCAATGTAAGCACTGGAAAGTATAACTCTCACACTCTGCTTCATTTGTATGACACTGGCACCCAAATGACTGTTTAATTCACTTCATCCACTGCAAGGGGAAATGTTGAATTGCACATTACAACATTAAGATCAAAAGTAATTATGCAAGATTATAGTCAGGCATGCTTTTTTCTTCTGACTTTGTATCTCAGTTTTACTCCAGTCATTCACAGAATGTGCTGAGAGGGATATATCTGTTAACAGCATGTAGAGCATTGAATCAGAACTCATTCTATTCAAATTGAGTGTGTTTGTTAAGATGTGGGCTTATTTATGTATACTGATAAATCATGTTGCTTCATGACAACCCCAGCTGTATATAGGCTATTTTAAGTGTGAGTGTTTGGGGTTGGCGTGGTAACACTTTCTTTATTTTACGCTCTCCAAAAATTTCTCATTATTGGCAGCAAATTCCTATGAGTTAAATAAACAATACCAGTGCTGTGGAAGTAATTGTATAGTGTGCATCTATACTATGAAGAATCAGGTTTATTTTCCTGTCTTTGGAGATTTCATGCTAAAGAAACATATTTGGAGAGGCCATTTAAGGAATAAGGTTCACAGCTTGTGAATGTGATTTCATAGGTTACAGGACCTCCAGAAAGTTGCTAACACAGCATCACCACACCAACAGCCTAAAGGAGCAGCACGTATTCAACCCAAAAGTACATCAGACAGTTCACCAGGAGGCTCCCTCCACATGCCACAGTCAGGCATTTGTTGCTGACCCCTTAATGAACGAAATGATACACAAGGATTCCAATCTCTCGGAAATGCATACAAAGATCTCTGAAAGTCAAACAGGATTAGAGGTAATGTCAAAACAATTCTCACTGCCGTTCTTGTTGTCATAATGCTTAACAATAACACCAGTAGATGAACCATTACTTTGGTCCAGCAAATTCCTGTGCAATCTCAAGTGTCACCTTTATAAATGTTTTAATGATTTTAGTATCTGCATATATACCTTTATTTATATACATATACAGATATACTGAATGTATGTTTTAAGATTAAGATTTCATAATCTTAATCTATTGTAATTTAATTTAATGTAATTAAAGTTAACTTTAATAATCAAATTAAGCATTGAAACACATTTTAAAAACACAAAACACCTGAACAGTGTAACCAACCAGTGATCAGAACACAAAACACCTGAACAGTGTAACAAACCAGTGATCAGAACATAAAAACATCTGAACAGTGTAACCAACCAAAGATCAAAACACCTGAACAGTGTAACCAACCAGTGAACAGAACACAAAACACCTGAACAGTGTATCCAACCAGCGATCAGATCACAAAACACCTGAACAGTGTAACCAACCAGCGATCTCAACACAAAACACCTGAACAGTGTAACCAACAAGCGATCAGAACACAAAACACCTGAATTGTGTAACCAACCAGCCAGTAAAACACAAAACACTTGTTCAGTATAACGAACATGCAAGCAATTAGAACCCAAAAAATGCAGATAGCTAAAAGTGCTGGACTGCTGCACTGGGACATACTGATTCAGTCCATTCCTCTCTAATAAGGCTAAATATTTCAGATGAACACCACTGCAGAATTACTGACTGCCCCTGTCAGACTGAATGTGGTTGAAATTCTTTAGAGAATCACTGTAGTACAGTTGTAGTAAAGCATAGCACTTAATATTTCAATCATCGAGGTCTGACAACTAGATAAATGGTTGTAGTTTTTAAGCAAGCTAATGCAATACTTAACTAGCTAAATGAATGATATAGATAGTTTATCTAACTAGCTAATGTTAGTTTATTTGACCAGCAAAGTAATCTAATTGTTAGCACTTATCACACTGCCTAAGTACATTCTTTACCCAGTTTATTTATTGTTTTGAAGAAAGTTTTCAGCCGTACTGTGTTTTTTGGCATGTTTGTCTGAGCAGCTTTGCCGATAAAGATAGAGTTGGTAATTTTCTGGAACTAGTTCCCTCTACTTCATCTTAAGAAAACAACTGTACAGGAAAGTGCCAAACTGGTTTCAGATCAGCATTATAAGGTATTTCTAACAAGAATGGTGTGTTGATATTGTAAACAGCAATCAGAGAAGTTCTGGTACAGTTTTGCAAGAGTGCTCTTTAATTTGTGTAAATCAACTCATGTTCAAATTCTTAAAAAGCACTGACCAAACAATGACTGTGTTTTTGGGGGGATCCAAGGACCAGAACCATCAGCTGATCAAGAGGACAAAGATATAGTCTGCTTAGTGTACTGAGGTACGTTTCCCAACCCAACGCTAGCTCTGTCCCAGTCAGCTCCAGACTTCTACCGAGTAGGGTGGGCAGCCATCTGGTTTTTGTCTGGTGTTTCAGCTCTCAATCTGTCAGAACACCTAGACTAACACCTATGCGTCATCCTTCTGGAGAGAACTAGTAGTTGCTCTCCATATAATGTTATTTTAGTGCGTCAGTGGGTAACACACATATCAAAGCAAATACCTTGAATTTCATTGGTTTAACAGTTCGCTTTGTTCTTCACCTACCTGTGTTCTACTGTGTTCTACATCATAGTCAGTCAGGAGGTTTGCAATGCTGTGCAAATATCAAAAATACCAAACCAATACCTTCAAGTCCTAGTTGTCGGCACAACCGTTTTTTCCTACATGAATGTCATCCTACTGTACACTATGTCATACTTAAATACAGCAAGAAGGTGCCAAATTTGATGAGTAAAAGCGTTTCTATTCGCTTTCTAGGTCAACCTGGTCAGCTCTTTTTTCGATTGCTCGATGGGTTATGGTTTTAATTTTATGTGTTGCAGTGTCATTCATTCCCCATGTGTCTTTCTTTTAGGTGTTGTTGAAGGGGCCCTATCACAGTGTAACAGTGGAATCAGAAAACTGTGTTAATATCGATTCAATATTGAATATCAGGGTTGGCTCTGGTTGATTCAATCTGAAATGGCACTGCAGCATGAATAAGGATTGCTGACACAACCCGCGGAGCTGAGCGTCTCAGCTCGTCAAAGGGAGTGCACAGGCAACACAAATGTGAAGATTTGAACACATGAGCTGTTGTGCTGTCAGAAGGCTTCAGTCAGACTCCCTGTGGTCTGACGTCTGCCATCCACCAAGATTTGTTCCCTGCAAGGTTTCTTCCGTGTTTGAGCGACAGGGACTAAAACCGTGAACTTCGCATGTTTGAACATTTGGTGAACAGTTCAGTCAGTGCACGTATGTAAAAGCAGCCCTGTCTTTAAACTAGTGTATCTCGTTTGCATTTTTACACCTGTACTACACTGCTCACTGCCTTCAGCCAAGCAGTGTGTGGAGAAGCTTTGGCAAACCAGAGGGCTACACAGAGATCAGCAGCATGTCGCTACTCATTAGCAGGTACTGAACCAACAAATTTGCTTCAGGCCTTGGAACAGCCCAGCAGCCACTGATGGATCAGTTATATGTTCAGCACACACAGTTGTGCTGACCTCATATCAAGAGTCTGTTCTGATACTGGAAATTCCTAGCGGTTCATACGACACAAATCTTTAGAATGTCTACATCACTACAGCATTATGCACATGTGCTGGTTCATTCACAAAACAGCTTTCAAAACATTAGAACTGACTTAAGTATGAACCAGATCTGTGCTTGAGCAGTTTTATCTTGCTATTGTTTGACATTTCGTTCTACATGTGGAAAGCTAAATGCAGTGCAGACTGTGTGGCTGCCTCTGAATTCTGTAGGATCACACTGGAGCTGCATAGTGGGGCCAATGTCACATGTGGCCTGTTATGGATTTAATGTTTTACAGCTGAAGCTCTGAGACTCTTCATGTGAAACATCAACCACTTAAACAGCAGAATAGATTAGACAAGAGATTAGATTAAACAACAGCTCAGATTAAACCACGGATTAGATTTTACACATTCTGTTTTGTAATTAGAACATGTTTCATATTTGTTTTACGCTGTTCCCTTCAAAGGCATTTGAGATCATGGGATCCATTCATCCTGTTGGTTACCTCATCCTATCCATTTAAAATGCCTGACTGAAACTATAGCCATAAATCCTGTAAACAGTTTGCTTTCCTGTGTGTGAGTTTGAGAGTTTCCTGCTAAGCCAAGCTTTCTGTGCATGTGTTCTTGAGTCCTACACAGTTGGGTTCATTTTCTCTGCTTTGCCACACCCATTAAAGCAAAGCATTAATTGATTGATTGATTAATTGACTCGTGCACATTTGAGCAGGAGAGTTGAACAGTGTTAGACTCTGGTCCTACAAAATGGGTTTGATTTGCAGGAGCACACATGCTGTCATGCATACAAATACATTCGTAAGTCACTCTGTATAAAAGCATCTGCCAGTGTGAATACTTACTTCACACAAATTCTTACTTCACAAATTCTGCAGTGCCTGAGGTGCACAGAACAGGAAGCCATGCAGTCTTCCCTTTTGTAAGAGATTCTGGGCTGGCTTTCCTAGACAGTGTTTTGAAGTCATTCTGAGAATTCTAACATTTTTTCCTTTGCTTTTTTGCTTCCATTTTCCCAAGGTGTTACCAAACAGAGATGGAAACTTACAATGACAACTCCATGGGAGTCCTTAAAACAGTATGCTGGCATTCTTAGCATTTTCTCACATTCTGCATCTTTTCTCTGTGCATCTGTTTTTCATTGTCACATATGCGTGAACTCGGCGGTTCTCAAAACCGACTCTGTAACGCCCCCTAAGGGTCGGCAGGCTAAAGCAGAGTGACATTCAACAGCTTCCTGTTATAGGCCATTCTTCAGAAGAGGATGTATTCATGTCTCTCCTTCACCTCCTCTTTGCTTCACCTCCTCTCTCCTTTCCTCTTCTTCACCTGTTTTCACCTTCCTCTCCTCTCTCCTTCCTCCCTTAACTCATTCACCTACCTCTTCTTCACCTGTTCTCTCCTTCACCTCCTCTCCCCTTCCTCACCTCTCCTTCACCTTCTCTCCTTTCTCTCCTTCACCTCCTCTCCCCTTCCTCACCTCTCCTTCACCTGTTCTCACATTCACCCTGTTATTCCCCCTCTTTTCACCTTCAGTCCAAACAAGTGCTAGCTCAACTCAACTCAACTCAACTCAACTTTATTTGTATAGCCCTTTACAGAACAGCCTCGGCTGGGTCAAAGTGCTTTACAGAGTAGGTAGTAAATGTAAAAACAGACAAGATTATTAATTATATGGTAAAAAACAGCAACTATAACATGCTAAAATACTAATAAAATTACTAATGACACAATTAAAACAATAACAACACAAGTCTCATACTGGGTTAAAAGCCAAGGAATAAAAGTAGGTTTTAAGATGAGTCTAGCTGAATTCACTGTTACTGAGCTCCCTTGGCACATTAAGCAATCTCTTCCCCTCCTCGACAGCCTCTCCAACACCCCTCCACCTCCTCTCCGTCTCCTACACCCCTCCACCTCCTCTCCACCTCCTACACCCCTACACCTCCTCTCTGCCTTCTACACCCCTTCTGCTCATACCTGCTGGTGTTGGTGTCCCAAGTGGTGAATCTGTCATTTCCATCACTGCTTTGGCAACCTACTCTGACATGAAGCAGGACAAAAATACGGTATATAGAATTCCAGGCTTCTTTACTTGTAATACTTGATAGATACTCAATATCAACCTCTAGCCTGCCAGGAGTCGGAGGGCAGGGCAGCTTTGGGTTCCTGTGGGACCTATTATAGTACAGACTGTCTGTGATGGTGAACCCAGACAAATATCCCTGTCCAATAACCTTCCAGTGCCAAAAACAGAGCAAATCATGTGCTGAGACATATGAGAGAATATGAGAGATTAAGCAGTATCACCCAATTCTAATGAGAACCATAATGATCCTACAAATAACTTGACTATCAATATAAAATAAAACCTGTTTGCAAATAAGCAAATGCAAACAGCCTGGAGGGGTAGAGGGTGTGGTCAGGGGAGGGGCGAAGGGTGGAGGGTGTGGTCAAGGAAGGGGTCAGGGAATGGGTGGAGGGTGTGGTCAGGGAATGGGTGGAGGGTGGGGTCAGGGAAGGGGTAAGGGAATGGGTGGAGGGTGTGGTCAGAGAAGGGGTCAGGGAATGGGTGGAGGGTGAGGTCAGAGAAGGGGTCAAGGAATGGGTGGAGGGTGGGGTCAAGGAAGGGGTCAGGGAATGGGCGGAGGGTGTGGTCAGGGAGGGGGTCAGGGAATGGGTGGGGTGTGTGGTCAGGGAATGGGTGGAGGGCGGGGTCAGGGAAGGGGTAAGGGAATGGGCGGAGGGTGTGGTTAGGAAAGGGGTCAGGGAATGGGTGGAGGGTGTGGTCAGGGAAGGGGTCAGGGAATGGGTGGGGTGTGTGGTCAAGGAATGGGTGGAGGGCGGGGTCAGGGAATGGGCGGAGGGTGTGGTCAGGGGAGGGGTCAGGGAATGGGTGGAGGGTGTGGTCAGGGAAGGGGTCAGGGAATGGGTGGAAGGTGTGGTCAGGGAAGGGGTCACGGAATGGGTGGAGGGTGTGGTCAGGGGAGGGGTCAGGGAATGGGTGGAGGGTGTGGTCAGGGAAGGGGTCAGGGAATGGGTGGAAGGTGTGGTCAGGGAATGGGTGGGGTGTGTGGTCAAGGAATGGGTGGAGGGCGGGGTCAGGGAATGGGTGGAGGGTGTGGTCAGGGGAGGGGTCAGGGAATGGGTGGAGGGTGTGGTCAGGGAAGAGGTCAGGGAATGGGTGGAGGGTGTGGTCAGAGAAGGGGTCAGGGAATGGGTGGAGGGTGTGGTCAGGGAAGGGGTCAGGGAATGGGTGGAGGGTGGGGTTGGGGAGGGGTCAGTGAATGGGTGGTGGGTAGTTGGGGAATGGGCGGAGGGTGTGGTCAGGGGAGGGGTCAGGGAATGGGCGGAGGGTGTGGTCAGGGGAGAGGTCACACGAGGGATTTTAAGCACTTATGCTCTGGTCTGCAGTACTGAACAGACAAAACTAAAGAAAATCATCCAACACTTCAGTCAGAACACTTATTAAACTACACAACCTGTTCTAGAATAATATGTCAGCACCTAGTCAGAACACCTCTTACACTATACAACCTGTTCTAGAATAATAAGATTCATATTATTCTAGAACAGGTTATGTAGTGTAAGAGGTTTTCTGACTGCAGTACTACTCTGACTGTTATAATATTCTAAAACAGGTTTTGTAGCATGAAACCTGTTATGAGTGTAGGTACTGACGTCATATTCTCAAACAGGTTCTGTTGTGTAAGAAGTGAAGGTTCAGACCTCACAGCCATTGTGTTCTATGTCCTATATAGTAGGATGTGGAAGGTCAAAGGTGAAGAAAGCAGTGTTTAGGGGACAAGGTCTTACATTAATCAAACGAAATGCTGATTTAGCTTTGAATAGCACAGGTGGAACAACACAGTGGGAGTTACCAGTGCACCTTCATTTGGTGACAGATTTTCCTCCTCTGTAAACTTACATTTTATATGAGCTCTAGTTTTACCAGAGACCTGCTCAATTACCAGGGCAGGATTTACAGCATCAAGCACTCCAAACATCAGTAACGGGTCCGCTAAAAGCAGCACTAAGTCCATGTATGGTGTGGGCCGTCTAAGGCGATTCTGGAGGGACTTTAAGTTTGACCCTGCAGAGACGGTGGACATCGTATGACAGTGCCTGAGGCATGTGACTGAAACCAATCCCATGGTCTCCTCAGCAGGGAGCAATCAACTGTCACTATACAGTTTCTCCAGCATCATGAGAAAGGCCTCCATGTAAAAAAGGTGGATGTGAATGCTGAAATCTGCAAGCAAACACACTCCAACAACTGGTTCCAATTTGAGTCCCTCTCATTGTTAAATGCCTCTAGAAACGTGAGGCCTGCATTTAAGGAGAAGGGAAAGCTGCTTGCTAAGGGCCTACAGCAGGGGTGCCCACAAGTTTTCAGCTTGCGAGCTACTTATAAGATGACCAAGTTGGAAAGATCCACCTATTTATTTTTTTTAGCGGCGATGTGTGTCGATCGTAGTCGGGGGAGTGGGGGGGGGGGGTGGATTTGGGGGGTTGTGTGTGTCAAACCCTAGACGTCATGTATGTCAATCAAAATACAACCGTCAGTGCAGATGGACGATAGCCTGTCATTCATCCACTACTTTTTAATGTCATGCGATCTACCCACACTTCCATCGGTCGATCACGATCGACGTATTGGGCACCCCTGGCCTACAGCATTCAGACCAGACCAATCGCAGAGAAATCAACAAGATGAATCTTGATATGGAAGAAGAAATATTTTACACACTAGTTTATCCCAAGGAAATCGGAAACTTCTTTTTGAGGGGGGTGGAATATCTCCATGTTTGTGTATTTATGTATTCAGTGATTGAAATAAATTGAGTTTGTGATGAACTCCCATTGGTAAAATTATATTATTTAATCCCTCTTGACTTAGAAAAAAGCAAAAAGAATTAGTGATCCTTTCAACAGATCCTACTGCTTAATTAATTACATAATATCACTGATGGCTTTTTCAGATGTGTTTGTGAAGTTTGAAAGACTTTGCCATTAAATATTGCTACACTTAAATATCATTTCCTGGGATCATGTACTTAAGGGTATAGTGGGTATGTTAAAGAGGGTATATTGGATGTGTTACAGAGGGTGTAGTTGGTGTGTTAGAGAGGGTTTAGTGGATGTGTTAGAGAGAGGGCTTAGTGGGTGTGAAAGAGGGTATAGTGGGTGTGTTAGGGTTTAGTGGATGTGTTAGAGAGGGTTTAGTGGATGTGTTAGAGAGGGTATAGTGGGTGTGTTAGAGAGGGTTTAGTGGGTGTGATAGAGTTTAGTGGGTATGTTAGAGAGGGTATAGTGGGTGTGTTAGAGAGGGTTTAGTGGGTATGTTAGAAAAGGGAAATCACAAAGCTCTGAAGTGAAATCACACTCACACCTCTGTCATATGTCATTGGTGCCCCTCCATATGGTGCGGGGTTCAGAGGTCAGTCAGGGTGGCATGTGTAATGGTGTGCGTGTATTTGTGTAATAATTCTCACTGAGCTCCAGGAAGGAAGTGGCATGACGAGCAGATTAAGACGTGTCTGCTGTGGCTCATCTGTGGAACGCTGGGACACAATGTGGCATTTAACATGTGACACACACATAATCGATGGGGGTGGTGCTCTGCTCACTACACTGATTTAATGTGGTTTCAAAGAGAGCTCTTAGGAAATGGCTTTTCTTTTCCTGTGTCTCTCTCTACCTCTCACTAACTTTCCCTCCCCATGTCTGACGTATAGTGCCTGACCATCACTCTCCATCTCAATCTTTCTTTCTAGCTACCCATCCTCATCCCTCCACTCCCCACTCGGTCTGTCTGTCTCTCTATCTCTTTCTGTCTCTCTCACGCTCTCTCTGTCTCTCTCACGCTCTCTGTCTCTCTTTCTGTCTCTCTCACTCCATCCCCCCACTCCCTTCCGCTCCTTGTCTCAGAGACCCATCTCTTCCTAGACGAATAACAGAAGTCTGCTTAATACTCTTTCAGAGAGACGCCCGGCCTCCCCTTCCCACAGCAGCTAAATAAAGAGCTTTTGGGGGGGTGACATGTCTCAGGATGATCCTGGGACGTCCGTGTGTGAGGACGCTTTACACTGGCAGCTCCCACGTCCGCGTCTCCCAGCAGTGTCTCCGGGGACAGCACCCACCGAGGAAAACTCGGTATGCATACGGATTCTTTTGCATTTTGATATGACTTGCTTCTCTCTTCACAGCAGTTTTGCCGGTGTGCTGCAGCACTGCTTATCACGATCCCTCGTCTGCAGCCAAAACAAGTGTACAATAACAAACTGTTGGAAACTGCTGAGAATTCACTAATACATATCTGAATGTGGCCACACATTATGTATCTATCTATCTATCTATCTATCTATCTATCTATCTATCTATCTATCTATCTATCTATCTATCTATCTATCTGATGTACATGAGACTGCTGTACGCCACAGCTGACACCGCAGACATTCTTCTACATGACACAATTTTGAATTCATAGAAATTCACATATATTCACAGGGCCGGTGTGAAGCACTACAGCACTACTGATTCGGGTCTCCCCCCTCAGACACGCTCTGAGTCCCGCCGATGCCCGCGGGATGTGGGCGGGCCTGTGTCGCCACGGCAACCCCATCACCATAACTCAGCCGTTGGCATGGAGGCGCCCTGGGAAAGCTCCTGCCAGGGATTCTCTACGTCTCCAGAAGTGTTTCCTGCACGGCGCGGAGATGGAGCAACCTGACGGCCCCCGTCACGCCGGCGTCTCCCCGGCCCTCCCTGCGTTTGCCTTCTGCCCTCTCCGACGAATTGAGGGTGTGGGGGCGGAGAGACGGAGCGCATAGTCGCTTCTCATGCAAACGGCCGCTGATGAGGGAAAGATGTCTGTGGGCAGCACGCAGGCGGGCAAATAATGAAACAGCAGAGGGTGACGCTCCTTGATTTTGATTTGGTCTGTCTGTGTTCGTTTGGTCAGCTAGATTGAAGTGTTTGTATGGTTCAGTCCGTCATAACCCTAAACGGAACCCTTGAACCAGTAATACCTGATCAAATGAATGACTGAATGATGCATATAATCCCTTTTATGCCATTGCTGTCTGTGAGTAAAATTTTCTTTTAAACAACAACAATAATAAGCAATTTACCATTCATAGCATCTGTTTATAACAACTACCTCATGGTCTGCATAAAGCCTACACCAGAGCAGTTCACCTTTGGGTAAGGAGTCCTCAGTCACGTCTGGAACAGGAGCACTGGCTCGCTGATAAGAGGAGCCCCTTGCTAATCTGGCTGGTGATGAATGAGACAAGCCTGCAAACATGGTGTTGGTACAGCAGATCACTCCAAGTGTCACAGATGACATGGGAAAATGTCTTATCTGCATGACCGCTCTTTTACTAAGACTAACTGACCCCTCCAAAACAACTTGTGAAGTGCTGTGACAATTAGGACAAATTTGTTCAAATATTTGGAAAACATCAATTCTGCAGACATTTCTAAATTAATTGCAAGCTTAAAAAAGAGGAAAACATGTCAGAATATCATCTTAGAGAACTGCAAACTAAAATAACTAAAGAGCTGCTTTTAGTCAATTTTTTTAATGAGCATGTACTTGATTTCCTTTCCATATTTCCTGTGACATTCAGCAACTTTAAAGATGTACACACATCAACAGATAAAAGGCAAAGTTGACCAAAGAGGTCAGCTGTAAGGGTGCATAAAGTATTCCACTTTAAATTAGAAATAATTAAGATTAACGTACGTTTTCTGTCTGTGGGACAGTAATAGGTAACAAAAAGAAGCATCCACATAAACTCTTAATTCTGCTGCCATCTTCTGGACAATTTATTTATTGCACAGTTTTGTCTTAGAGTCGGGTGCTCTAAAATGAAATAAAAATAGCTCAGACTGGTAGCTTTTGAGTAAAAGCGAAACTCTTCCAGAGGATTAACATGACAATCGGACCAAGGCAGTGGTTTTCATGACCGAAGTCCAAGGACTTCAAACTCATCTTGCATTAGAAGCGTTGTGATTTCTTTAACAGGTTTTATCTGTAGCCTATGGCGGCTCGTAACGGGAGAACTCTTCTACACAGCTAAGCTAAGTGCTTTGCTCAATTTACAGCTATAACAGCTCTGGGCAAAAAGCCATATCCTAATTAAATTAGTGACGAATAAGAGATATGCATTCACTCACGCTTATAATTACAGTTGCCTTGTTGATCTAATTAGCGCACGTGCACGGCCTCGCGCTCGGCTCTGAAGTCCACCGCGTTTTCTATGTCTTTTTTCAGTGTACTTTCTGGTTACCCTATTCAGGTTCCTCATTCCATTGATGGGAAACCCTTACGGATCGTTGTATATAGGAAAGATGGTCTGAATTCATTTCCCTGCGTTCGCAGATAGATGTGCCCTCTGAATAGATCATTATTTTTCAGCCGTGTGCGTATGTGAGAGGGAGAAGATGACGCGCGCGCACCCCCAACACACACACACACACACACACACACACACACACACACACACACACAAATCACAGAAAGCTTTGCCTGTCTCATTTTCTTTTCCTTCCGGAATATTCCCCTCTTAATTTCAGAGAGGCTAAGAGGCAGGACGGAGCTGATTATCCCCCACTAGTGAAAGCTTAATAACAGCAGTAGAGCGCCTCTTGGGGCCAGGCTCATCTTCAGAGAAGGGACATCGATTTTAATTAAACTCAGAAAACTTCATTGGATTTTCCAGTTAATTCATACCACTAGAAAGACGGAAAGGCGTGCATTTTGTAAATTTAATTACTAGTTTTAAAAGAGAGCTGGGGTCAGTTCCTAAGGACTTACAGTACATGACAGTGTGTTATTAGCCCTTAACTGAGGCAAAAATACCCAGAAGGCTGTCTACTACATACCCAGCATTAAATAAATATGGAACCGACTAGAAATTACATTTATTTTGAACACACACACAAAAAAAACATTTTTTAAAATCTAAATTATCTAAAATAATTTTAAAAATTAAGAAACTGACAAAAATGTGTAACGTTTGTCCACTGTAGTCATGGCTTAAAATGATATTTTGCTGTTTTGACTTCACCATTGCTGCTGCTTCGGTTCTGAATCACACACCAGTGGGCTGCACACGCCACGGCGTTTCAGTAAACAAACAAGCAAATACAGGAGCATGGGGGGGGGGGGGGGGGGGGGACACTCAGAGCTGCCGTGGGACTCCCGCAGCGGTGTGAGGTGTGTCGACAAACACATCCACACAGTCGACACAAAGCCTCGCTGGCAGTGAAGGCAGGTGCCCAGGAACTCCGGTGCCCACTGCCCCAAGGGCCCACCGAGCCGGCGGGGAAGCTCAACCCCTCCCGCACCGGGCGGACACCCGCAATAAACCAGATTGCGCCTTTTCCAACAGAGTTTGGGATTTGTCTGCTAACTCTTTGGCAGGTTTTGGCCGTTATTAACATGCAAGCATGCTTAGCCACCTTGTCCTACAGTGTTTGCCTTGGCTTGCATTGTTCCCCATTAATTCTGTGTGCGGGCCCCTGGTGCCCAGTGGCTCGGGGGGGTCCAGGAGCCTCGTGTACACAGCTTAACCGCGGCTGTAATATCGCAGGCTCTCTTAGGCGGTTTATCCGTGGCATTGCAGTCTTCTACAGGGCTTACTCAGAAAAATGAGATGCTTAGTTTGAACTCTATAATGAACAGCAATAGTTTTGACATTTGACATTAAATCGCACAATAAAACCTGTCACTGATTGAAAACAGCTTTCCCGTTAGATTAAGCCTTCATCGTGCTCATCACAGCAGCCTCCTTGCACCCCGCATTAGACAACACCGCTCACACTAATGAAACCCAACAGACGAGCAAAGACCTAATGAAAAACCAGACAAATGAACCTGGTGTCACTCACGAAAAAATAACGTTTGATTTACTGCACATTAAATTTCCAGGAACAAATGACTGGCTTGGTTGAGCAATTGAACACCCCCTGTTGCCAGGATAACCATCCGCACGCTGCGTGCTGGGTCCCACCTGCCTCTTACCACACCGCTGGTTTGGATGATTTTACAAATGACACGTTTTATTCCTGGAATGCACTGATTTTATTCCCCATTTCGTTGATACTGATATTGCACATTGCAGTTTGCTGACTAATCACACACTGGTTCTCAGACCACTAAAATGTGGTCGGTTGGGTTTTCTGATGAAGTGAATCCAGCATCAGTCCCACTGTGGAGACATGCAGTTCTCAACACACACAGCCATTACGCTTGCTCCACTCCCGGGGGTCTGCTTTAGGCTGAAGCACTATGGGTGACTGACCAGTTCTGACCCGGTGAGCTCTGAATTGCTTCAGAACCACTCTGCTTAGCTGCTGTTTTGGTTTCCTTCACCGAATATGCAAACCGTAACATAGAACACACCCTATGCATGCTACAACCACTCTCTGTTTTTATAACTCTTTCCCCAGTTCAAATAAGATGGGGTGGGATGATCTTATGAAGTCTGTTTGAACAGTGATGTGAAGTCATGAAGCCTGTTTGAATGGTGGTGTAAAGTTATGGGGCCAATTTGAAAAACAGGGAGAAATATGTACACCTGACCCCCAGATATAATTTACTTCAATCATTTATGGAGTGATGTTATCATTTAAATGAAATGTGATATTTTTTCCTCCACTGCAATTGTTTAGAAACATTCGCTGCTCTGCGCACGCATACATACACACAGCGATTATTCTGAAGCTTATGGGGTAGGCGAACGTAAGTTGTTGACGGGGGGGTGTATATATACAACCGTCAGTGCAGATGGACAATAGCCTGTCATTCATCCACTACTTTTTAATGTCATGCGATCTACCCACATTCCTCGCGGTCGATGTAATGGGCACCCCTGATTTAGGGTATGCATGTTGATCCATATCAACAACTCAAGAAAACAGCCACAGCCAACCAAGCAATAATGCGATAGGCCTACAGCAAGCGAAGGTTTAGGCTACTTCCCTTCTGCCGAAGCAGATCGACTCCAGCAGCAGTACCGGACACTGGGTTTCGTCAGTACCGGACTCTGCATTCGTCAGTACCGGACTCTGCGTTTCGTCAGTACCGGACTCTGCATTCGTCAGTACCGGACTCTGCGTTTCGTCAGTACCGGACTCTGCGTTTCGTCAGTACCGGACGCTGGGTTTCGTCAGTACCGGACGCTGCGTTTCGTCAGTACCGGACTCTGTGTTTCGTCAGTACCGGACGCTGCGTTTCGTCAGTACCGGACGCTGGGTTTCGTCAGTACCGGACGCTGCGTTTCGTCAGTATCGAACTCTGCGTTTCTTGAACTCTTCTCCACTGGTGGAAGCGCCTTTACTGTTGCTCTTTTAATTTCTTCCCCCCGCTGTGATTGATCTCACTCTCCGCATCTCGTCGTGGCTTTGCATGTGTGACGGATCAATCCGGTCACGGTTGTCAGTCTGCGGCTTAGAGAAATCATGAAACCTTTCACTGGAGATGAAGGGGCTTGAATATTCAGTCCGCCGGCGTGGCGTCAAGCACGGAGCCGCCTGCTCTTATTGCTAGAGAACACCCGTGTAAAAACGGGAACGGCTTGACAAGAACATGCGTTCTAGTCTTTGAGCAGCCTCCTCCGGTGTAGGGCCAGTCAGGCCCAGAGAATCTAGCAGGCGAAAGGGGCCTGATCAGACCTGTTTTACAAGTCTTATAGCTGCCAAAGATCCGCACCACAGCACCGACCTCCCCCGGCGCCTCCTCCGTGAGGGCCTCTGCTGAAGGGAGCCTGCGCGTCGGGCCCTTTCTTTATCAGTTTGGCCTTGTTGAAAGTTTATGTGCTCAGGGTTGTTTGTGTTTGGTAAAGGGCAGCAAAGCAAGACGCTTTGTTAGGTGGGAACTCGCAGAACGAGCGACTGAAACGTTTGTTGAAGCGCTTCGCATCAAACTCATACCGAAACCCACGTCGTCATCTACGGACCAATATTTGTTCACTGCTAACACAGAGCTACGGCGGAAGTCTCCTTCTGAGAACAATGCCCAAGACTATCGGAGGCTCATCAAAGTAGTTGTGGGTTGCCACGCTGGGTCACAGGTCACGGATGACTGGACTACAGACCATGCTGTGCCTACAAACCTCCTGTGGACTCCACCACACGCTCCTCTACACGGTGACCTAGCAGGTGTAGCATACGGTATTCATAAGGAGAACATGAAAAGAGTGTTCAATCTTTTAATTTTTTGTTGGGGTGGGGAGATGCACCTGGAACTCACGACTGCTGTTTTTTTAAATTACTTTATC
Organism: Brachyhypopomus gauderio; assembly: GCF_052324685.1. NCBI lineage: Eukaryota > Metazoa > Chordata > Actinopteri > Gymnotiformes > Hypopomidae > Brachyhypopomus > Brachyhypopomus gauderio. The sequence goes on from NW_027506889.1 coordinate 1,288,676, forward strand.
ATTAAATAATCTTTGAACTAATATACAGGCAGACAGGAATCTTAGAAATAATAATTTGTATCGATTCATAGAAGTGTCTGAAATGAATTAATTGCAGTTAATGCACACCATAGTCTAAGATTGCATGTCATAATGTCGTACACAGCGAGTTCACATTAATATGAAATGATTGAGCTGACCATTCAGGGAGGTGTCAGTGCTGCTGTGTTCTGCTCACAATAAAAGACACTTTACGATGAGTCCAGAATGGAGTCTTAGCCAATATGAACGTGGAAGCTTGGTGTCCCATATCACAACCAGATCTCCAGTGTCCAACTGCCACAGGTTTGATCTGTGCCTAGGTGGGCCTGGTGCCAGGTCAGTGTTGATAATGAATGAATGAATCAATAAAAACATAAACAAATAAATAAAAAGAAAGAGGTAGGAGGAAATAAGTATAGGCAACAGAACCTTACAGATATACAGACTGAGGAAATATATCAGCAAGAAGAATTTATCTTGCTTTGAAACAATTTAAATCAATAATTGAAGGAGGTACATGAGTAAATCAAATTCAGACATGAATGTTTATTACCAAAACAAAAAATCTGATGCATTAAAATGCACTAAAATATTCATGATATTTACACTTGTTTTATGCCACTTAAGAAATGTATTAAGATACACACTGAAAAATTTCCATAATTTTTGCGGCCTTTTAAGTGTGGTATTATATATATGTATGAATCAAATTGCTCAACTTCTTCCATAATTATTTCTGATATAAAACAAAACAATCTGAGCAGATTGTGAGATGATGTGGTTTCCATATGTGTTGACATGTAAACAGAGGCCATGAAGATAGAGGACAAGGGATTAGGGAGTGTGGAGGGGCTTGTGGCTGATGACAACGCAGGTGGGCGGGGCTAATAACCGGGCAGGCACTCTGCCGCCCATGGACCATATCCTCTCTGTCTCGTTATCCCGTCTCTAAATCCGCAGCATCTTGGCAGTCCGGGGCATGTGTATTCCCAAACACACTCCCTAACTACCTCCCCCACTGGTTACCAGCGTCATGACATAGTCCCTCACTCCAGCTCTCCTGCACACACACACACACATGAACACACACACACGTGAACACAAATCCTGCTGGCTAAATTTAGAAGGACTAATTGGGTGTGGTAAAAATCGGCGTCAAATGCGAGTGACACCTCTGAAGAATCTCGAGTGCATTGTTTTCATGTTCGTGTTCTTTCTTCCCTCCGCCTCGCTCTCGCTCCCGCGGCACACGCGGCACGCGGCAGCGCACGCGGCGACAGCTCATTTCACGGACAGAGTGCAGAGTGGCGAGCAGATGAAACGACACTGCTGCAAATGACTTGCTTGTTGTGCGATTACGAGGGTCCCCGTGTGTCTGCAGGCACATCACAGCACACTCACTCTCCACGTTACACTTGTCACAGCCGAGGTAAACAAGGCCCGTGTTTCTATTGTGTCCAGAGTAACGCTTGTGGTCACAGGTCAACGCAGAGAAAAAAACGATTGTGTTGTTTTGGATTATTGCTGGGCACTCGCACATGGGCTGGTTGCACTAGTATTTGTTTTGCAGTGTAAGACCTGTCAAAGAATATCATCTCAGTTTGATAGGCTGATGGTCTCGTGGTGTTACTGCTGTTGTCTGATCTGTTGTTTGCTTTAGCCATTGCCCCACAGATGAGATTTTAAATATTAACAGGGCTTGTATTTCTCTGAAAATGTTTGAAATGGGGTCTGTCCATGTTGGATTAGGTGAAAAGAGAAGATTAAACCGATGTCTGACACAAAGCTTGCATGACTGGATCAGCTGGAGCATCTGAAGCCTCACTGTGGAAACGTGTTTTGGACAGAAAATTGTGTTTGAGGACCGGTAGACGCCACAGAGCACAACACGGTAGCTTCCTTCAGCTCACCCTGAGTTACAGAGGATCACAATCCAAACTGAACCATAATAACAATTTACATAACATTGTTTTAAAATAAGATAAAACGTATCTGTTCTCTGAATTTGACCAGTGGCTAATGGAATAATGTTCCACTCTCTAAGATTTTTCTTTTCTATGTTTAGTATCTATTTCTCCCACCACATTACAACATTTCCACAGTGAAAGCTCAATAATGGCACTGAGATCAATTTCATTATGATTTGGTGTGAATTTCTGACCTATTATACAAATATCAAAATGATTTACACAATTTTTTGTATTTGTTTTTGTAATCATATACATTTTTTTAATACTCTCAATATTAAATCTAGCAATTCAAGAAAGTGGACATCCTACATAAATGACTGTAACTATTAAAGGTGGTTTGTGTGTTTGCCTTGTCCTTCGAGTATAGCAGGGCGTCTCTGTCCGTCCCAGTGAGAGTGCTCAGTCATGGTAATGTGTGATCTCCGCCCGCTGACACTGCACACTTGCCCTCGTTTGGGCCAGACTTTATTTGCACTTTGTTTTCTCATGAAGATGCCGCCTGTCAATTATGCCCTTCTGACAGATGTTCCTACACGACCGTGTCGACTGGAGTCTAGCATAACTGCTGATTGTATCCACGGCATCATTTACAAAACGTGCTAGCAGAGACAGCCTAATGAGCCCTGGCAAGTGACATCTTGTGGTTCCACAGGTTTCCGTCGACAGCGTTGTTTATTATGCAGGAGCGTTTGGAGTTATCGTGGCTCTGTTATTTACAGCACTGCCAATTTACTCCGTTTCAAAGATGTGCTTAAGATTTCTTGTTATGTCTCATTGTTATGTCTCGCTGATCTTGGTCCCAAAAATACATTTTACAGAAATAGCTGCACATATTGAAAAGTCAGAATGTTAATTGAAGAATGTGCGATCATGAGCTGCTGCCTGCCATATATGTTCCTCATTCCCAACATAAGGAGGTGAGTTGCATGCAGTGACCCCTGGTACCTCCAGATTCACACACTCTGGCTCTTGGCATTTATATAATAATACAAGTAATATTTTGACAACAATCCTTCTAAAAAGTCTACTATTCTGCACAAATATTTATTCTTTTTAGTTTTTTAGTAATTTTAGTATAGATTAGTTTTTAGTTTACATCAATATTTATTTTTAGACTGTCCAGGAATATATATGGGCTTGTAATCTTTTGCCAGAATTTAATATTTAATATTTAAGCCAATAATTTCAAAATTACAATTCTGTATTATAAGGCACAATAAATAAGTGAATGGATTAATTATTAAAAATAAAATTTCATTTAATTTATAAAGTGCCAGTTTTGGTGCTAACAGTACACAATGGCTGGACATTACTCCTCATCAACTAAGACAGCAGTCTAGTGTGGATTCTTTTGAACCCAAATATTTTCCTAGTGTTTTTGCACCTTACAGACCACAGCACTGCCAATTATGCCAAAGAACACGAACACACACTCCTGCAATTTGATAAGAACTGCCGTTGTTCAGGGAGTGCTGACCGTTATCTCTCAGAACTGTGCTGACTTTTGACACTATTCAGCACTACATCTCTCTTCTATCCTCCATAGAATTCACACACAGTTAGTAATAATGTTATTATAGTGTTAATGTTTATATTACTCCTAGGGAATAGAATACTGAGGAGGTCATCAGCTGTTCTTCAGGACATGTCGTGGGTCTCCTCACACGTGGGCCGTGTGGGTTGACGTGAGGCAATGTGAGGCAACGTGACCAGTGCCCAGCTGAGGGTCTGTGTTAATGAGCATGTGAGCGCGGAGAGCAAAGCTGACCTCACTAGCAGCCAGAACTAGACACGGGCAGCTGGGATGAACCTCGTGAAAGACTCCTAGTGAAACCCAAGGAGGAAGATGAAAGGCAGCTTGAGTCTTCAGAGCTTCAGGGTCCATCAGTATGGATTAATCTGAGGACTGTGTTTCACCGAAAACCCTTAATAAAGAGCTCGTCTGTTTGATATGCAGGTACTTGAATTAATTGAAATGCCCTTTTATGCAGATACAAGGATGCACTTAACTGCATTTATTTCACTTATTGTTGTTTATTCATGTACGAGTTTATTGAATGTATTTATATACAAATTCACTGTAAATGGAAAATGTATTAATATTATTAGTAAATGTATTTAGACTATAAATATTATATATAGATGCATGTATTTAGATGCCAATTTGTATATAAGCTGATCAATTTATTACATTCTATAATGTTCATTATTACATATAAGTTATTATACTTATATTTAGTTTATTATACTACATTTTCTGAAAATATTTTTATATTTTCCTTATATTTATGATTTACACTACGATATATATATATATGCATCTCCAGTGAAAGGTTTCATGATATATATATCACCTCTCCTTCTTTGGAAAAGTGTTTATACACTATTTTAAAATGCTATCTTGCAATGTGATATATGCAGTATATATATAAAATGTATGTATATTTATATTAATTTATTATTATTATTATTATTATTATTATTATTATTATTATTATTACAATTCAAGTTCATTTATATAAATTCTTGGTTCAACAGTCATACAATCATCATCAGCCATTACAGTTTAACTTTTGGCATTTAAACACAATATGAACAACTAAGTAGGCCTCAATATTTGGCCAAAAATAAAGGCTCTTGGCCAAGTGATGTTATTTTAGTAGACTACAGGTCAGGAAAACTCAGATTTACAGACTGTCGCTGCAAAACCAAACATATGCTATGCTGGGAAAGACTTCAATGAAATTTAACAGACTTAAAACATTTTTTTTATTTTACAAGAATAAGTTCTCAAAGTTAATACATATTAACCAAATTGCACAGATCAAAGTCAATAAAAGCATTTTCAAACATAACCATACATTTACTTAGGACTTACATTAATACTCTTAACAATCCATAATGTGAACCCATATTGTGAACCCATATGAACCCATATGTTGTGCATAATAACAGCATGGCCACACTTGTATGAGTCCGTAACCTACTGTAGTAGTTATATCGAAGTGCGTGTGCAACAAGCTTGCATGCACATGCACACACACACACACACACACACACACACACACACACACACACACACACACACACACACACACACACAGCATATACTGTCCACAGTATGCTAATCCAGAGCCCCAGGGGCTTACACTGTAGCTGAATAGGGGCGTGTGTACTGTATTCTCTCTGAGGTTATGCATCTTGGCCTCTTAACAAGTTCTGACTTATTCCCCATTCACTCTAGTGACATCACTGCTCCTGTCCACAGGGACTCACAGGCACTCTCTTTATTTGCTATAATACCTGTGACCTTTTCCTACAATAAGAGCATGTCAACCTTGCTTTGGAATAACAGCACACTGATTAGCCCAGGGATTATTTCTCCTAGCTCCTGCAGGGGGCGACAGAGGACATTTGAACAGTCGATACAGTAGTACAGTATTCTAGCACACCCAAGAACGTGACGACTTTTTTTTTCACATTTTGGTTTCTGCTTAGCGACCACTGTTTGGACCTAACTACAATATTTTGAAATGTTTTTTGTTAGCACACATTTCATGTGCTGCATTAGCAGTCAAGTCAACAGCACGCAAGAACAACAGCTTTCGCTTTTGGTGACTTTAACGTTGTTTCTGCGAGCAGTGGAGCCTTGGGCAGGTGAGAGGTGTTGGTGTAAAGACGGTTAGGTGGAGGGTGGAGGCCCTGCTTTGATGATATGTGCTGTTCATTGAGAAACACACTGTAGAGAGTTTCCACTGTTGAAAGGGCTCCCACTGTACATCGGGTTTTTGTATAGCAGTCAAATGTCAAACTCAAACAAGCGTGTCCATCACGGCGGGATGCAGACAGGTAAGTAACACCACACACCTTTCGAAACAGCCCATCTTGTCAGTCACGGGATGATCAGAGGGGTTTTTTGTTTGTGATGTTGTCTGGTATAGTAAAACAAAACAACGCAACAAAAACAAAAGCTGCTGAAAGGGCTAGATCAAACCGTCCTCGATGCGTTCACACGCAGCTTAAAAAAAGAATTAAAAAACACAACGATTCCTCCTCAGTTAAGCAACATTCATCCTCTCGCAGCATTTATGGAAATACAGCATACACGCCTGTTTACACTCTGAGACCACTGTGCTTTTGACATCTAGCTCATCCCTGCAAATCTTATCTGATATTGTTTCTTCTGTTTCATTATTCATTCAGCAAATACAATTTTACATCATATTTTATTCATAGGTTTGCTTTGTCCTTAAAAAATAACACCTTAAAGTTCATGGTGAGAAGTTATAAAAGAAAATCCCCAAGGGTAAAGCAGTGGGTTGATGGGAAACACGTCCTGTCCCGTTTTGCTCTTGAATGTAGTATTGATCAGAGTTAAAGATTATCAATGAAATAGGTTTGGCCTTTTAAAGAGCACCTCATCCATCACACATACCCTTCATCATACTCACACCATTCCTCCCAGAAGATCAGCAGACACTCCCTTTCTCCCTTACTCTTCTTATGGATATTTAGTCTCTTAACTGTTGCCTTTTCTCATCCATTTTCTCATAATTTACTGCTTCTGTGACTCCGCTCAGTTAGGTTCATTTTCACTGAGAGACTGACTGGAGGGGATGAAGTTGAATGCTGGAGTCTTTCCCGCTGGTTTGCTTCTATTAAGCTTTATTCATGAGTTATTACTTCTTTTGTTGTTTTTGTCAATAACTTGAAGCAGCCATCACGTTACACCCTGCTCACTTCAGGGCTTTACAGTGGTCACAATTGCCGTGCGTCATGGCCTGGCGCTTAGGGAACTGGTTTTGTGACCGGAGGGTCGTGGGTTCGATCCCCGGACCTGAGGCCATGACTGAGGTGCTCCTGAGCAAGGTACTTAACCCTCAAATGCTCACTTGTATAAAAAAAAATGAGATAAAATGTAAAATGGTTAAGTTGGGGGAAATTATATTAATTATATAATTATTACTAAAAGTATTGTAGTATTGTAGTACTTATATATATATATAATTATATATATATAAAAATTATATTACATGAACTTAAAATTTCTTAGGTTACAACAAAACTTTTGAGTTTAGTGAACTTGTTGGGTTTTACAGTGTAGAGCAGAGCTGACTCTGCCCCGACACTCACCACCTGCCGACGGGTTTGTTAGCGCCATTACATTTCTGTCTCACTCGTGAACATCGGGGTCTTTGGCAGTAAATAGAGATAACTAGGATATGAAGACATATTGTACCTGTTATTCCACACAACCTGGGTGACCGGAGCTACAGCTCCTCACGAGTTCTGCTATATTTCTTATTTGAGAAATCCAGTTTGTGTCATCCCAGTCTTTCATGGGTGGCACAGGCTGCCGTGTGTGTGTAAAGACCCTCCCTACCTGGCCCAGATCTGTTCCACATGATCCACAGGGCATCTCTGCTACTAAAACACTAGCTCTGCCAAATGGTCTGGGTACAGGGACAGATCTTTCAGTGTCTACCCCCATATAATTGAAGTCATTGCCATAATCTAAGGTTCTGTTCTAAACTTTGATATCAAATCCCATATTAAAATATTTAAATCTTTATCCAGAACACTTTTGCTCTTCTTCTCCCTGCAACTGTTCTGCACAGTGACCTTGAGTGAAAGAGATGAAAGACAATATATAAATTATTATAGAAATTAAACTCCAAACTACTAGTCTAAACGTATAGATTATATTAAAATTATATTTAAAATCTAAACTATAATTTTTTAATACATTATAAGAATAAAAACAAAACTATATATATATATATATATATATATATATATATATATATATATATATACTCAAATATACTAAAATATCTACTACTAAACCTCTGTTTTTTAAGTTTATTATGATTTTATTGTTATTCATACACATGCTCTCCCTGTATGTAAATTCAAAGCCTGTGAGAGCTGTGTTGATCATGAACAGACCTGCACGCTTTGCAGAGAGCCTGAACTGTGCAGTGACCCACAGAGATGGAAAGTGACACGTGTGGCGAGCTTTGGCCGCCGTCATCCCCTCCACGCTGGGGAGAACTAGTAATGACGGATGAGCGGTGCAGAAAGGCCCGGACACTCTGCCCGGCCGCTCTGAGGACGACACGGCCTCCACCGGCCTGCAGTCAGCTGCAGAACGCCATGACTGTGTCATGCAAGTGTTTGACAATTACAGCCTGGCACTCGAGACCACAGTAATAACTGGGGAAGTTGTCAGAAACGTGGCTATTTAACTACTATTCCAAGAGCTGCTTGCTTCTAGAACTCTTACTGTTTTTTGGACTCTTTCACAGGTGGAGCTTGGGAAATAAAACTCAGCAGTATGATGTCCAGAAGCCTGGAATTCAGCAACACTCACATTATAGGTCATCAGGAGGTATATCACCAACCGCTCACCTTTGTCAATAATGATACTGACCAAATGCAGTAGAGGAAGGCAGAGACAGCTGCCTGACTCAGGCTGCAATGATAATCATTTGGATTTAAATGTCGTTTGAATATAAGATGACATTGAACTTTATAAGGAGAGTCACGCTCACACGTTGGATGGTGGATGAGGAGAAGGTTGAACAGACTTTGCTGCTTGTCAGACAGACATTTGGAATGCCAGTGTGATCCTTAAGAGACACCTGCAGGTATGAATAATGTCAGACTAAATATCACCCCATGTAAGAGGTCATTCTCTCTCTATTAATGTTTGAAATGTATGAAATTGGGCTGTTAATGTACAAAGTCAACACAGAGACAGTAGTTTTATAGAGAGATGGAATCATGCCACAGAATTTTGTGACTGCAAACTATCTGAGTTTAATCACCTCTACAGGGACTGTTGCCACAACGAAGCCAGGCTATCATAAACATCATTACACTCCCAGCAACAAGCTCTTTGACTTTCTACACTAGGGTACGCACAGAAGTGTTTAGACTAAAACCAGCGGATTCTCAAAGACTTTTTACCCACAAAATTTACGCCCTGTGAAATTCACTATGAGTCATAAGCTTCAAACTGCTGGCTCTCATAAACCTTACACTGGAATTTTTATCAGCTTTGCATCATCAGTTAGTTTGTATAATCAGACATTTATATTACCGTACCTTGTGCTGTTGTGCTTTAAGCAAACGTACTAATCGTTTATGTTAATGGACTTTTCAATATTGGCCATATTTGTATGGCCATGTTTCATGTGTATTTGCTGGGGAGGTGCGCGTCGTTTGGGGCTTTCATTGCCTGTGTGGTGCGCGTCCTTTGGGGCTGTCATGGCCTGTGTGGTGGGCGTCCTTTGGGGCTGTCATGGCCTGTGTCCTGCATTTGTTCATTATCTACAGGGTATAAGTCTAAAGAAACCTTCCTTTCACTGAGGAAGAGTTGATGTGTTTATGAAGACTCATGTACAGACATTCTTATGCATCTCAATACATCATATATTCCTTAATATTGAGATTAGAGTAAACCAACACAATATTTAATACTGGAAACGTAGAATAAAAATAAAATAATAATAATGTTCATTATGTACAGGCCATAAGTCTAAAGAAACCTTTTTTTCACTGAGGAAGAGTTGATGTGTTTGTGAAGACTCATGTACAGACATTCTTATGCATCTCAATACATCATATGTATATATATAAACCAACACAATATTTAATACTGGAAACGTAGAATAAAAATAAAAAAATAATTCAGATAAAACCATGTTTATTTTTCAATATTATTCAATACTATTTTTCCCAGGAAAAAACATGTTTTTTGTTTAGTTTTTTTGTTTATTTAGTTTTTTTTTTTTTTTTTTTTTTGAAGGGGAGGGGGCATGCTGAGCCCAAATATTTTCATAATTTTTCTATCACCCTAGATGTGTTACAATCACATGTAATTGTGTGTTGTATGTAAAAACAGCACCAAAGAAAACCTGGCTCCTCTATGCTGTTACAATATTACAAAGATGAGGAGAGATGTTCCTAAGGCCAAATCTAGGTGAAAATAATACACTTATACATTTTTAACATGTGTATTATATACACAAGTACTTTTGTAAATTTTTAAAGTACAATAACAGCCTTATTTATGAATAAGTGATATACACATATTGTAGAATGTAATTCCTCTGTCACTTAGAGTCATGCCTGATAGAAAACGTCTATAAACAGCATTAGCATTTTGCATAAAATGTACTAAAATTCCACCAGTTCCAGTTTGTGGAACAAAGAAAAGTTTAGTTTTTTGCCTGGTGTAAAAAAGCAAGACAACTGAATCAATTGTAGATGATCCTCTGACTGCATGTTGTACCTTTAGCGGGTGTGAACAGAGCATCAAATAATGAAGCCAGTACTACTCTAGGCAGACTAGGTGATTTCTAATGTTTCTATTTTCCAATGTCAATTCCAAAAAATAATTTTTCTATAGGCGATGGATGATTTAAAAGGAATGCAACTGAATATGTCTAAGAGTTAATTTAGTAATAATGATGATTTTAAAAAGTAATAATAATATATATTATTACTATTTTTTATTATTTATAATTACATAAGAATATACTATTATTAAATATTATATTACTATTATTATAATTGTTATTATTATTAGAAGTAGTAATAGTATTGCCTTGGCTATTCTTATTTGTAAAATTTTACAATAGTAAAAAAATAAATAAATAAATAATAACTAATAATAATAATAATAATAATAAAATAATAATAATAGCAAAATAATAATAAATGCAGAAGTAATTGCTCCGTGTATGTCTAAATTCACTCCATGTTCCGGTTTAAAACAAACACACTTACACACGCACACAATCATCCCAGGTCTCCTGGAGCTCATTTCAGGTGTGTTCATGTTTAATAGGGCTGACATCCGGAGCAGAGCAGGGAGCCAGAGGGCCATTCTCAGCCCTCTTAATGACATCCATCTCTGCACCGTCTCTGAAACTCATTTCACAGGAGACAACAGGCACAGGAGTCGGCCGCTTTGACTGGGCGCTCATTTTGTCTCCCTGGAGAAGGGAAGAGGGGGACTCTTGTTTGAAACAAAGAGACCCAAATTACAGCGTGTCATCACCTATCTCGAAAAATGTGGTGATTATAGGCACAGCGCTTCAGACATTGGTGGTATTAATGGCATAAAGGAGCCCATGTGTGCCGTGTCTCTACAGCCGCGCGGCCACCTGGACGGCCCTTTACTGAGAGGCCAATGAAAGGCAATTCTGTCCAATGAAAAGTGATTACTTTCATAATAATGGAATCCTGATTCTGATTGCCAGAGACTTGCCGAGGTCACCAATTATACTCATCAATCAGTCAAATTGGTTTTTCGGTGTTTCCTGAGATTACCAAATAATTGAAAAGTTTTGTTTTCAGACTTAAAAAAATGAAAAGAAAAAAGAATAAAAAGGAGAGTAGAAAGTCCAAACTTGTGAAACTCGGCCAGCGCCAAAGTTCAGGCCTTTCTCGCCGCGTCGCTCCCGGCGCCGTGACAGCCGCCCGCGTCCACGTGTCAGCCCTGTTGCCGTGGCGATCAGTCTATCAGCTCTGCCTGTCTCCGTGGCGCGAGCAGCGGTCCACAGTTACAGCCGCGCTCACGGTGCAGGCGCCCGGCAGCCAATGGCGGGTCACGCCTCCAAACTCCGCGAGCGGGTGTGTTTGATCAGGGCCAGGGGCGAGCCGCCCCCAGCGGGTGCTGCTGGACTCTGCGCTGCCAGCGTGTCAGAGCTGACAGGCCCTGGGCCTCCGCCCCGGCTGGCTCCGCTCGGGAGAAGCCAACCCCCAGACTTCTGGATCTGGCATTATTATGATATTATGATGATATTCATGAGTTCTTTGTCCGTGATGGGGCAGGATGAGAGACACGTCTCACACATGATGTGCCAGGTAAGAGCAGTGCGCCTTTCTCCTTCTCCGCTCTCTTCATTTCTTCCTCTCCAGCCATGAAGGATGGGCTGTGTTCCTCCTCTCCTCCATTCTTCTTCAATTAAGAGGGAAGAATGCAGAAGCTGAAAGTGAATTGCAGATAATGAGAACCAAGGTTGGTTTGTCTCTCTCTCTCTCTCTCTCTCTCTCTCTCTCTCTCTCTCTCTCTCTCTCTCTCTCTCTCTTTCTCTCTCTCTGTCTCTCTCTCCTCCCATGGTCTGTAAACCGCTCTTTATTTTTCCTGTCAACGGTAGCTGCTCCTCCAGGACAGCTAGAAGCCTAATGAGCTACAGGGGAGACTTCAATAAAAGTGTCTCTCTCCCTCTCTCTCTCCCTCTCTCCATCTCTCTTCCTCTCTCCCTCTCTCTCCCTCTCTACCCCAACAGTGGGGACAGAGGGTATTTGGCAGCCAGTAGCTAAACTAAAGGGGTGGGGTGGAGGTTCTGGGACCTCACAACTCTGTCTGGGAGAAAGAGATTGACTTCCAGGCCTGGAGTGAATCATTTGTTCTATTGCTAAAACAAGACAAGTCATTTTGAACAGTTATATTGTCCAATGGCCAGAAAAAGTTATTTATTTGCCAATTATTGTAATTTTTTAAAACACTTTAGTCTAAAGAGCAAATTACAAAAAAACAAATCTTAGCAAATCAAAGAACTGAACACATGTATCATTGTTTTAACTGCAGTTCCTACGTGTATTTTTTAAATTGAGTCCTTCCACTGATCCAGTTACTCCCCTTTGCTTTGTGTTACAAGAGAGGACAAGATGGATCCTGTTTGATTTCCTCCAGTGTGTGTTTATGTTAGAACGGTTTGTATTAGCTGTGGAGACTCTGCTCTCTGAGAGGTTCCACTCAGGCCGATATCAAACCACAGACGGCTCTCCAGAGGTGTGTGCGTCGCTGCTTTAAAGAAAACACGAGTAATAAACAAGTGTAACACACACTCACGCACACACTTTAATAGGATTTAAGACTTGTCTGATGGGTTTTTTAATGATGGGATATTTATTCACATATTCATGGTCACTGGTTATATATATATATATATATATATATATATATATATATATATATATATATATATATATATATATATATATATATAAACATATATAATTCATATTAACCACATCCAATACATACATTCAATATATACATCCCATAACCTACATACTGTACACCCAATATATGCATCCGCATCCAGTATATCCCAAAATGTACTATTTCTGAAGTGAAGTATATGTAATATATTACAATTTTTTACAGTCATTTTCACTTATTCTCAATACCACATCCACTTCTTCAAAGCTCTTCACACAGTGTGCTTTTAATAATCACACATCAGTTGCACATCAGTTAACCTCTGGTGCAAAATGCACTTCAACCACAAAAACACTTCACGTTTCATTCAAAACTGAAGCATCGGTTGTCTCGGTGAGGAGCCCCAGAGGCTCACGGATGCTGAGGTGATGGAGAAAGCCAGAATGTCCCACAAGAAACAATTAGGACGGAGGTTTTTGCTCCAAGGAAATGTCTTTCGTTCATTTGCCATTACCAATCCTCTTAGTCACGCATGCAGATGAATCTCTGTTAGCACGGTTGAGCCGGCCTCTGTTTAGCCCTGTTCAGTGCCGTGATTGGACAGCAATATCATCTCACCCAGCAGTGTAATAAATACCAATTAAAGGCCAGGCTCTCTGGGCTCATATTACAACAGTGACACCAGATTATCATGGTGTCCAGTAATACTCTAATAGTGATCATATTGAAAGCCACGGAAGTTGAGCCGGCAGGGGGGAGGGGTGGGGGGGATGGGCTGGGGAGGTGGGCGGGGGGTTACAGTCTGAATCTGTAGAGGTCAAAGATGCAAAGCCATTGAATCTCTCATAATTAAAAAATGCTCTTGAGCTGTAATGTGACTTCAATGATGTGGGTTAAGATATGAAAATCCTGCAAGTCTGTATGAACACACAAACGTTCTCTCCGTGTTACACACAAACGTTCTCTCCGTGTTACACACAAATGTTCTCTCCATGTTACACACAAATGTTCTCTCCGTGTTACACAAATATTAACGTGATTACAGAGTGTAGCTACACTAGGTTTACTAGTGGAGAGGGTGTACCCATGATGCACCTGTTTCAGCTTGTACTCTACAGGATGTATTTTCTAACTGTTTCCTAATTTAATCATCCTCATCAGGTTCATATCTAACCATTAAACATCCATATACATCCCATTCAACCAATGAGATCCGTGTAGTGGGAGGTCACTGGTTGACACGTTTTATCTCTGTTTCTCTATTTCTATACACACACACACACACACACATTCTTTTCCTGAGACCTGATGTTTATCCATAGTTTAGCAGGGTGATTATGACATTCTGGTAGAAAAGGTGGGTGTAAGAGAGCACTGTTTCAATAAAGCGGGGCGGACTGTAATTAGCCTACCCAACTCCACACGCCCAATCAGATTTGCGACATAATCCAGTGAATGACATCGGCGCTCTACGCCATGACTACAAATGTATCAGAGCTCCTCTCCAAGACCACATTAGGAATCATAATGAATGTAATGTATCACAAATAAGAGCTGAAGGTTAAGACATAAATCCACAGGAGAAAAAAAAGAGAGAGATCAGTAAACATAGAGAGGAGAACGGCATATGAATAATGCAACCTGCTTGCATGGAAATCAAAGCAATATCCAGTCTGTAAATTAGCGTCAGTTCCCAAGCCTCACACCCAGAGCACAGGGCTGTGTTCACGTTCTTCCTATCACTGCAAAACAAAACACTTCCTTCAATAAACCAGCTTTACTGGAGGGAGATGAACTATGCATTCACGGAACATCTCAACCACCACCTGTGAGTGGTCTCACAGCATGTCTGCAAGCAGACTTCTTACTGAAATGACCACCCACCACGACTCCGTACCAGGCCTTGGGTTACCTGCGATTACACCACGTCACGGACCATCCCACTCTGCAGGTCACAACCACAGCCATTAACGAACTGGTTTTTGTAAACCTACTGTATGTGAGCTACGTTCCCAGCATCAGAGGGGTCTCATATTTTGACGTGAAACGTAAAAAAGCTACAGCAATGTTGAAATAGTGAAGACGTTCATAAACCTGGAAGCCATGACCTGATGATCTCAGTGTGGACGCGTTGCTGGGGTCACATGCTCCAGTTCCAGGACCCTCTCTTAGCAGCTGATATAGAGCTTAAATATCCAAGACTCATGCTAAAACCTGTTAGAGGCCCCATTGCTGTCACTTAAAAATTTGATAGATCTTAAGATTTGGTTGAAAAAAATGACATTCCTAACCCCTTGTGGGCATTTCACAACCTGGCTTTCTCCGTTAGCTACATAATTCAAAAGTCCCATAGGCAGCATTCACACAGAGTAATGAGTATTTCTGTTTTATGTTAGCCGGTTCAGAGAGGAAAACGGGCCTGGGAAGCCCCTCCTGGAGTGTATTTCTGCCGTAGCTCCTGCAGCTTAGCAGCCATTACAAGGACTAGGACTAGGACTTGGACTTGGACTAGGACTAGGACTAGAACTAGGCATTCCACAGGCCCCACTGACTAGCGTGTCCTCGCACTGGGACAGGCTTTTGGGAATCTGAATTCAGGCCATTTGGAGAGACCCTGGTGAACGAAGGGGTGAGGAGCCCCCACCTCCACAGCACAGCTTTGTCTCCACCCTTCCACCCCCCAGACATACACACACACACACACACACACACACACACACCACCACCACCGCCATGGTGCAAAACAAGACACACCGCATAATAAACCCGGCAGCAGCGAGCAGGTCTCAGGCTCAGGAGCGGCGGCTCTGCCGGTGGGCAGGTAGGCGCTGTTTAACGACCCGCCTCGGTGCTCCAGCACCGCTCTCTCAGTGTGGCGTCTCACACACCCAGCTCACTGACATTTCAGAAAGGTTGAGATAATTAGTGGCATGAAAGCTTCCAAATCAGACAAATTTGAGCCAGATGTTCGGGAGAATGCAGGGAGGGAAATGTCGGCCGCTCTTGAAATGTTCATTCATGGAGGAGGAGGGACGGATCGGTCGGTTTGATGTGCCAGCTTGAAGCGCTGATTAAAGACGTGCCGTTTGACCCCTGGCCCCTAATCTCCCTCAAGGATTACACCCTGCAGGTGAATAAAGGGGGTAATAAAGACATCCTGCAGACGGCTCCGTTTGATGAAAGGTAGCATGAAGAGCCCACTGCTTCTCATTTACAGGAGGAATCCAGACACACAGGTGATTTCTCATTTAAAGGAGGAATCCAGACTCACAGATGATTTCTCAATTAAAGGAGGAATCCAGACACCTTGATGATTTCTGATTTAAAAGAGGAATCTAGACGTCCTCATGATTTTTTCATTTACAGGAGGAATCCAGACACACTGATGATTTCTCATTTACAGGAGGAACTCGGATACCTTCATGATTTTTCATTTACAGGAGGAATCCAGACACTCTTGACGAGTGGATGACATACACTGCTCCTCTTTCTTTTAAATGCCTGTGGAGACATGCTGTGCAAACTCCGTCAAAAAGACAAACATTAATCTTAAGTACCAGTTTTCTTATTCGTGAAGAAAGATAAATGTACATTCCTTGTTTTTCCTTGCTTTGATTTTGTAGTTGTTACTGTTTTAACTATCAGAATGATGTAAAACAAAAGTTTGTAAACAAAGTCTTTTGAGAGCACTCTGGTCTTATTAAAGTGCCCTGAGCTCCTGGGTGGCGTGAGTATGTGGGTCGGGTGATATTTGCTCCTGAACAACCTGCCGTGCATCTCGTCAAGGGGGTGGCCACTGAGGGTAATGAGAGCTTTCACTTTTTTCTCTCTCACTGGCTTTTTCCAACTTGATTTCATCCTCTCTTTCCATCCCTCTCTCCATTTCTCCCTCCCTCTTTCTATCCCTCCGCCCCCGCCACATTCACTCTGCTCCATATGCCATTCTTCTCCTCCCGCTGGGCGCGGGGTCCGTATCTCTCTCTCTCTCTCGCCTCATTCGGCTCAATCACGCGGCGTTTTCCGGGCGTTTCCGCTCTGCCGCATGTAGCGCAGCGCCCCTCGCAGGCCGGACGTCGGGCCGCCCAACGACTGGTGGGAGATTACCCCAATCTTCCTTTTCTGCTTTTGTTTTGCGACAAGCACATCTCAGAAATAACAAGCACTCCCAAACGATCACATTTGCCTTCGTCTCCCCCATGTGGTTGCCAGGCCCTCACATATAAATGAGGCAGATGTGCTGGGGAGGGATTGCAGTGCTCAGTGTGTTTAGGAAGGAGTGAGAGGTGTGTCTAACCACCTGCCCCTCAGCAGCGTGGCAGGAGAACCACCCCCTGACCCCCTCTGTCATCTCCTCTCTCCTCCTTTCTCCTCTCTCTCCCGTCTCCCTGTCCTCCCGTCTCCCTCTCCCATCGTCTCCGTCGTGCCACCTTCCTTGTGTGATCGCGTCTCCTCTGATCTCCTGTCCAGAGCAGGACGGGAGAGGACGTCGTCCTGCCGGACTGAAGGGGAAAGACGTGGATCAGGAATAGAGTCTGTCAGCGTGTCTACTTCTCATCATCAGAGGGTCAGAAATAATGATTCAAACAGTGAAACAGTGAGTACACAGTGAAGACGGCTGGCAGCCTGTGAAAATGCACAAGATTCAATATTTCAAGATACACATAGCTCAAAATATTGAATATTGATGTGCACGAGATCAGCTTACCAAATCATGGACTAAGGCAGATATGAAAAGCGACATATGCATAAATGGACCGGTTTTTAATTTATACAGTTAGCAAAATCTTATAAACTCAGCAAAGAATATTGAGAAACATTGCAGTGCAGGTTTGGGACAAAGTTTTGGTATAGACCTCAGAATCTGATAGCTTTGAGTTATAAACCTCAGAATCTGATAGCTTTGAGGTATAAACCTCAGAATCTGATAGCTTTGAGTTATAAACCTCAGAATCTGATAGCTTTGAGGTATAAACCTCAGAATCTGATAGCTTTGAGGCACTGTTTGTTATAACCTCAGAGGCACTGTGCTATAATCTTAGAAGTGCTGTGATACAATCTCAGAAGTGTTGTGTTAAAATCTTAGAAGTGCTGTTATAGCCTCAGTTGTTGTTACGTGCTGTGGCACTTGTCCTTTGTTGTGCCTCTGATGTTTTTCTTTTTAGATGCTGTTCCACAGGTCTTTTCTCTATTGGGGCATAAAGTCTATTTGTGTCTCCAATGAGAAATGAGGTGTTCAGTAATTGGTGGACTCTTTCCCATCCCTGGACCAATCCGGAGGACTTCTAGTTGCTGAAGGGGAGGAGCCTCCAGTATAAAAACTGAAATCCAAGATGGCTGAGGAGAGGAGAGGCAAGGAGGCCATGTGTGACGGTGTCTTGATTTGAATAGTGGTTACTGCTGCTGGTATGGAAGCTGCAGCTATTGTGCTGTGTGTCTTACAGGTGGTTGTTCTACCTGTGTATGTGCTGTTTTAGCTTAACATATGGGAAAACCTGCAGGCTAGATGAGGCATGCCTATACATGTATGCACCACGTAGGAGCCTGTTGATTATACACCCCAGGTAAGAGGGCGGGCACCCTGTATGTATTTTTTTATTGGTTAAATTTAGGGGTTATCTTGTACTTTGTTGAGGTATTGTTTTCTTTTGATGGTTTTCTTTTCTTTGGTGCCGTCCAGTGGGTTTTCCCTATTGCAGAAATACAGACTGCTTAATTGTTGCCATTAAAATACATATATCAGCATCAGAGCACTGGTGTTTTGGTTGTTTCCTCTCCTGGTCACACTGCACCAGCTCCTTAAACACCTATATTATGACTCTCACCTTCCTAGACCTAGCTGAGGGTCGTAACAGTTGTGCTGTGGTATAATTTCACAAGTCCTGTATTAAAAACACAGAAGTACTGTGTTATAACCTCAGAGCCGGTGTTATAATAGTGTTTCATTAAAGCCTCAGAGCTGTTGTGTTATGATCTAACTAGAGAACCGTGGTTCTAGAATATTAAAAGCCTTGAACAGTGTTTGTGAACTGCTGCCACAACAAAGACCCTCTACACATTTACCCAAGGAAACTAGTGTTTTACACCTAAAACATATTCACCTTCACTCATGGCTGTCATGTTTTGTAATAAAACATATTCAGAGAAAAGAGTAGGACATCCCACTAGGTCATATGAAAGAAAAATGCAGTCTTCATTTATTCTGAAAAAAAGACAAAATCTGTTGTGACAACAGTAAAAACAAATAAAGAAAGAACACAAAGAAGAAAGAAACAACAGATGTAGAAAACCTGTTCTGCAAAGGTAGGAACACTGTTCACTCTTTCAAAGGTAGGAACACTACTCACTCTTTCAAAGGTAGGAACACTGTTCACTCTTTCATAGGTAGAAACACTACTCACTCTTTATAAGGTAGGAACACTGCCCACTCTTTATAAGGTAGGAACACTGTTCACTCTTTCATAGGTAGAAACACTACTCACTCTTTATAAGGTAGGAACACTGCCCACTCTTTATAAGGTAGGAACACTGTTCACTCTTTCAAAGGTAGGAACACTGTTCACTCTTTCATAGGTAGAAACACTGCCCACTCTTTCAAAGGTAGAAACACTGCTCACTTTGTCAAAGGTAGGAACACTGCCCACACTTTCAAAGGTAGAAACACTGTTCACTCTTTCATAGGTAGAAACACTACTCACTCTTTATAAGGTAGGAACACTGCCCACTCTTTATAAGGTAGGAACACTGTTCACTCTTTCAAAGGTAGAAACACTGTTCACTCTTTCATAGGTAGAAACACTGCCCACTCTTTCAAAGGTAGAAACACTGCTCACTTTGTCAAAGGTAGGAACACTGCCCACACTTTCAAAGGTAGAAACACTGCTCACTTTGTCAATGGTAGGAACACTGCCCTTACTTTCAAAGGTAGAAACACTGCTCACTTTGTCAATGGTAGGAACACTGCCCACACTTTCAAAGGTAGAAACACTGCTCACTTTGTCAAAGGTAGGAACACTGCCCACACTTTCAAAGGTAGAAACACTGCTCACTTTGTCAATGGTAGGAACACTGCCCTTACTTTCAAAGGTAGGACATGTTTGTATTCTGCAGCTTAAGATGTCCTTCTCTGGCCTGTGCTGAATACATTAGAACATCACACACTAGCACCATGGTTACAAGAAGCCGATAAAAAAAAAACCTTTATCTTGAACGTTTGCAGGATATTAATGACATGAGGTGAGTAAGATATCCGTCATCTCTATGTCCGCCAACACTTTATTCTCAGAGTTGACACTCGGAGATAGCTCATGACGGAGGCCGTGTTGTGCTGTCTGAATGTCTGAAGGTGACATGTGGCGCAGTTCAGGTGTAGTCTCATAAATTCGTTGTCACGGTGAGACGTGTGTGACACGCCAGGGCTTTCAGTCCCACTGCCCGCACGCTCCACGCCGACGTCTGAACCCCTCAGCTTACAGCCCTGTGATGCTGAGCAAATAGTTATTAAAATCTAGCAAAACCACTTGCTACGTGTGTAAACATTCTCCTGTTGCTATGAGAAAGTGTGGTTGAAACATATGTAAATGTATAAATGTACTTATCCACTGCTATGATGGACACCATGGACATCTACATTAATTCATTTATATTGACCATGAAAAGCACAAATCAATAAACAGCAGGAGTCAAAACAGAGCAGGCAGTTCTGAAAAACATGTCCTGTAACGAGTTTGATCACATATACATTTATAGAATTTAGCAAATATAGCTCCAATTTAGCTCGTATCCAAAGCAACAAGCTTTCACCTTTTACTCATAAAGGTTTCCTTCACTAAAGCAAATATATTAAAGAAAAAAAAATCATAGATACTGCCAGATACATGTAAATACAGTACCATACAATACAAGACAGTACAATACAATATAATACAGTAAAAAGAATTCAGTACAATACAATACAATATAGAACAGTAAAATACAACACAATAAATTCAATATAGTATAGTACAGTACAGTACCGTTCAATACAATATTATACAATACAGTACAGTGCAGTACAATACAGTACTTTACAGGTCAATGCAGTACTTTACAGTACAGGTCAATACAATACAGTACTTTACAGGTCAATACAGTACTTTACAGTACATGTTAATACAGTACAGTACAATACAGTTCAACCATCAGTCTACACCAGAAGACTGAGTTTAGCACCTGAGAGGAGCAGCTGCAGTCAGATAAGTAGAGGAGTGACATGGGCAAACTCTGGAGTGTTGAAGACCAGCCACGCTGCACCGTTCTGGATCAGGTACAAAGACATGCAGAGGAAGACCTGCCAGGAGTGAGCTGCACTAATCAAGCCTACAGATGACAAGAGACTGAACAAGCAGAAGAAAAAAAACCCTGCATGTTGAGTCTGTAGTATGATCTGAAAATGACAGCTGGTCATCCACAATTACTTCAAGGTTTCTTGCTTTTTCGCATGGCGAGATCAAGGGCTACTCAAAGCATATGCCAAAATGTCCGCGAAGACCAGTTGCTCTGGGGATGTATAGCAGCTTCCTGGAACTCAGGTGGTGGACCTCCATGCATGATAAAATGTCGATCAAATATGCTGAGATGCTGATAGAAATCTGTGTGTCAGATGGTGGAAAGGACACGGTATGTTGGGCATCATCAGTATAGTAATGGTAGGGGAATCCATGGGAGCACATTGCATCATAAAGAGAGCGTAAAGTGTAGAGAGAAAAGAGAAGAGGACCCAGAACTGAGCCTTGTGGGACTCCGATGGAGAGTCCAGATGGAGGGACTGTGGATCGCCTCCATGTTTCCTGATAAGAAAGTTCCTCAAGGTAGGAACTCAAGCCATTTCCATGCTGAGTGATTCCTGGGTCTGAGAGGATTGACAGAGAAATCTTGTGATTCACTGTGTTGAAGGCAGAAGAGAAGTCTATAAGAATCAGGCCCAATGGCAGTTTGGCTGATCTATCCACAGTGAGTTTCTCTGTCACTGCAAGTAAGGCGGTTTCTGTAGAAAGCACTGGTTTGAAGCCAGGCTGATTAGGCTCCTGGAGCTGCTTCTTGGTGAGGAAGAGAGACAACTGGTTATAGACAGCAAGCTCAAGAATCTTTGAGAGAATGAAGAGATTCTGGTCAGTGGTTGTTGATGTCAGAGCTGTCTATGTTGATTTTCTACAGTTTGGGTATGACATACCAGCATTATGTACTGATTTAATCTGATATACATTGATTACAGGGGCTAAACAGAAAAAGTACTACAGCCATAGACTCGGTGTGTGTGTGTGTGTGTGTGAGTGACAGGGTGTGTATGTGTGTGTGTGTGTCTGTGTGTGAACAAGACAGAATGTGTGTCTGTCAGTGTGTGCATGGATGTGTGTGTGTGAGAGATAGTATGTGTTCATGGGTCTGTGTGCATGTGTGTGAGAAAGTGAGAATGAGTGTGTGAAAGAGACAGAATATGTGTGTTTGTGTGTGTGGCTCTAGGAAGAGAGAGACAGAGAGATAGAGAAAGTGTGTGTGTTAGCATGTGACTGTATTTGTGTGTGTGAGTGAGAGAGAGAAAGAAAGGGAGAGAGAGAGAGAGAGAGTGTGTGTGTGTGTGTGTGGGTGTGTGTGTGTGTGCGTGCGTGCGTGAGAGAGCGAGAGAGAGAGAGAGAAAGAGAGAGAGCAGAGGGAGTTAGTGAGAAGAGACTAAGTCAGTGTATCTCTGGAGGGTCTGGTTTCACCCTTGTGCTGGAGTTAATAGAGGTCACAGTAACGTGGTCAGGGGACCCAGCCTCCATTTTCCTCCCCCAGGTGAGAACAGGGCATAGCCCACACTGCCTTCCTGGACATGAGCTGGGAATATAAATCTCCTGCTCTCTCACTGTCACACTCTCTCACACACACATGTCCCATACATGTGTCTGTGTGTACTCATCACGGTGACATTATTCACTAATTGCCTGTCTTATTATATCTAAAATAGGGCAACATACACTCCTTGTCTTCTAAAACTATATCAAGTTCATGATAAACTGAAGGACAAGGCCCTTGAACATCCATAGAAAACACACACACACACACACACACACACACACACATATACTTAATTTCATTCTCCAGTGTTTTCTCAGGTAGTAATGAAATTGTTCCTCCATCCTTACCCGTCCCGGCCGAATGCTGGCAGTCTCCCAGCACGCGCCCTGATTCGCGCCATGTTTGTCAAGGTGTGTGTTATCTGCCGCAGCACTCCCTGCCTCCGGGGGCTCCATGTGCTGAGTGACAATCGGTAAACAGCACGGCGGCAGCTCTTACGGACACCCCCACCAATCCCCACCCACCGCCTACCCCAATCCGAATCCCAGCCAGACACGACTGCCAAGAGTGAACAGCGACAAACCAAAACTCCCCCGAGCTAGCGCGTAATTAGTCACGGCCATTTGTAGCCTCGCGGGCGCCGCGTTTGTACCGCGGCCACCGAACTGGCCGGTGGCGCGCGCGTCCCCACTTTTAAGGATACGGATTTCATTTCTCCGTCCCTGTCACTCCCAGCTCGGGCCCGTCGTCTGTGAACGTGGGCTCGACTCGAGGCCCGACTCCAGCCGAGGTGCTATTAGAATGCTGATGACATGACAGCTTCTTGTTACACTTGCGGGTTGGTTCTCCACACCACTCGTGTTCAGAGCCGCCGAGCTGCCCACGGCCGCCGTGCTCACCGGGCTGAAGATTACAGGAGCTCCTACACAGCGATTCAAAACTCCACGCGAGCATAAATCTACAGGCTGAATATGCTACACTTCTACATGGCGGATTATCCCAAATCAGTGTTTTCATTATGCTCGACATTTTAGGCAGCATAACTTTAAAATTTGTCCAAATTGTCAAATTTGCATTGTACTGACACCCGGATCATTCGTAGCCCTTATTTAGGACAATTAACAATTGTGCATCAAATCAACCAACGATTCATTTCGTTTTCCATTATCAGTCAACTTGAAGCTCTAAACTGCCTGAGCAGGAAGCCAGTAAAGAAACAATTAAAGGGATGATGGGAATGAATTTAGCATTTAATCATTCTCTCTCCGCACAGAGACAATGAGCGCACTGATGGCAGCTGTGGGTAACGGCACCAACTCCGCCGAGTGAACGCGCCTCCGAGAGAATAAAGGCAGAAGAGCGACAGAATAAAAGCCCAGGATGGTGGTACGCGCGCAGCGAGAGAGAATGCTCATATAGCCAGCTGATTGGAGCCGAACCGTGCCACTGTATCTGACACAGATTTTGTTTACACTAATTAACATTATTTCCTTCTTCCTTTCTAATGTCTTATTGGAGTTGAATGTGATCCGCCATCTGCACGTTCGTCACCCGGGCCGCTGGGGTGCCTTCCTCCCCACGAGAGCACTAAGGGGATTTATGACTGTACAACACAATGAGGCTTGATTGAATGAAGGTGTATGAATGGAAGACAATGTCTATTATATAGCAATACACCTGCCAGCCCTTACAGCGGTTGCATTAGGAAGCAAATGAGTGTTAGTGAAAGTGTGTGTGTGTGTGTGTGTGTGTGTGTGTGTGTGTGTGTGTGTGTGTGTGTGTGTGTGTGTGTGATGAGGACAGGCAGTTATGAGCTAGTAAATAACCTAGATGCAATGCTTTACGGATCTTCAAAACTTTGTTTGTTCAAAAATAAACAAACATATAGAAAGTCTTGCTCTTGCATGTCTACATACAAGCATTTATGCAGTTAAGTATATAAATGGAAATGATTTATATAATTAAAACTTTAATCCTGATCTTTGCGTGCATACTCATCAATATTTATCACATTTCTGTCAGAGATAATAGGAGCTAACTGCAACCATGACGACCACATCAATTCAAGGTCTTTGCTTGTCTCTTCCCTACACAACAGCCTGCTGAATGCCTGCCTGTGTCCAACGGCCCCACCAACCAGCGCAGAGATGTGATCTACCCGGGGCATCTGGAGCCAGGGGTGGTAGAAACCTCTGCCCCTGCAGGGGGGAACGTGATGGCCGGTCTGCCCCTCCAGAGAAGCTGCAGGTCTGGTGGTCTTGGTGTCTTGGACTTGGTCGTCTTCCTATATTGTGTGTTTGCCCCCTTCAGAGATGCCTGTTACAAGGATCGGTACGACGGTGTTGGTCATGATATCGGACACTGCTGAACCCGTTATCTTTCTGAGTAGATTGCTGATTAAAACTCACGGTAACACTTTACATTAAGTGTTTACTTACTAACGTGAAGTAATGCATTAGTTAACATGAACACATGAAGTAACACATTAACAATAATTAACTAACGTTAAGTAAACATGTAATAGTTGTGGCTCTTGTTTTGGCTCTTTGTTGCTTGTACCTTTTTTGGTGCGACCTTAAAGGAATATATTACATTGTACTGATTTACCTACATAAGTAATGGGTAACTTGGAAATATCCAGAATCTATCAGTGTAGGAACTGAAGTGTGTCCATACTGTTTTTAGCTCTTTAGTCCCTTTTGCTCCAAACTAAAACACTAAAACTTTAAAAAGGTGCAAGCAACAAAGAGCCAAAACAGGAGCCCCAACTGTTACATATTTACTTAACATTAGGTAATTATTGTTAATGTGTTACTTCATGTGTTGTTCATGTTACCTAATGCATTATTTCACGTTAATAAGTAAACACTTAAAAAGTGTTACCAAACTCACCTAGTACATTTAACCCTCTACTACATGGTGTTACTTCAGGGTAACAAACTTAATATCTTAATATCATATGCACAAAAGAACAAAGCCCAATCAAAAATGTCTTTATGAAAAGGGAGGGCTTAATTGCAACCAATCATTGACTTATATTTGGTCACCTGACTTTTATGGAGTTTTTTCAAACTCTTTTCCTGGACGTGAGACTTGTGTGACTTGTGTGGTTTTTTGTGTTGGAAAATTGGTCCTAAAAAGCATCAATTTGAAGTTTAAGTTTAAGTTTATTTATTTATAAAGCACTCTCTACACAGCCAACACTGACCAAAGTGCTGTACATAAAAAGTCTAATGACTACACATGAAAAACAACAAACATAGGTAAGGAAATCACATATTAAAACATGTTAAGATGTTAAAACGAGTAGCCCACCATAATACACAAGGCTAAATAAAATGAATAAAATAAAGATAAAAAGTGTTAAATCATGAATAAGCTCAGTGTTCGAAAGCTAGTTTGTATAAGTGAGTCTTTAGACCTGTTTTAAAAACCGAGACAGAGGTAGCTTGACAAATAGCAGGCGGCAGACTATTCCACAGTCTTGGAGCATACACTGAAAATTTGAAGGTTTTGTCAATGAAAAAAATTTGTTCACAATCTGAGGTAAGTTCTGTGTATGATATTTTTAGCAACATACTGTATATTGTAAATTGATAAAATAGGTATCTTTAAAGCAACAACATGCAACAACGGAACAAACTAAAATCTACAGCACTGGAACAGTATGACCGGACCAGTTGCCTGGATGCATCTTTATGGAGGACAGAGAAATGAAGAAGAAAGAAACAGATGTCTTTGAAGAAAGAAACAAAATGATGGTGTCTACCTTAGACACCATCTCATTGTACCTCATTGCACTTTACCACAAAAAAATAATGTCCAAGAAGACGTACTGAGGATGTTCCATATGATAGATGTCACAGGGTGGAGCACGGCTGCTCTACTGAAGAGACTGCACTGGCTCTGGCCTCCCAAAGAAGGAGCATCTAAGCTTATTGGATATCAAAACAGGTGTCAACCTTTCTCTGCAAATAACAAAACATCTACAGCAATGGATCTATTGACCTGTTTATTATAAAAACAGAGACATATGCAAATTCCCTGGATGTAAGGGCATCAGTAAGGTTCAGTGCAACAAGTGTGGAGTGTTTGTGTTTCACAGCCAACAAAAAATCCTTTTTTTCCATTCATACACAGTAAGGGTCTACAGTCAGAATTTTATTGCCACCAGCTGATGAAGTAGGATTGCACTTTCATAAGCTGTTAAAAATTGCATCACCTGCAGAATTAAAAGTGTTTTTTTCAGTATTCAAAAGTTTAGGTTATATATTATATGAACTATATGAATTGAATTGCAAAATGTGTGTAATGTTTTTATATTGTTCGTTTTTTGCACAGTGTTGCTTCTAGGTAATGTACCTATATTAAAAATAAAATAAATTACCTGGTTATGGGGTTAGTGTAAATGTTTTTATGGTTTTATCTAATCATATGTTTCATGAATTGTCACTTCTAATAATTAAAACAAACATGATGTTTTCATAAAAATTTAAAATTTCTAATTATTACCTTTGTCGCACAATGTTGCCTCCAAGCAACGTACCCCAAAGTATCCCCCTCAAAAACAAAATCACCACCAATCATTTTTTAATCAAAGATTTTATAATGCATGCAGAAAAAGAATCAAATGTAAAATCTGAGAAGAATGTAAATCCGAAACAAAGACATGCCAGTACGACATTTGATGCATTCTTTAAAGTAAATAAATGGAATTTCATTTTATTTATAATTTTTATAGGATAAGAACTATCAACAATACCAATAGTACATTCAACACTGCATTTTATTGTTGTTCATGAAGAAGAGGCCTTGATGTGAATTGTTTGAATTGAATTTCAGCACTGATAAATCTTCCACTGCAACAAATACTATAGTAATACCTAGTGTAGAATAACAAAAAATACAATCAATGTATGTGAGATTTACTTCAGAACATTAATCTTGGCTACTGAAAATCTGACTACTGATAATGATTAAAAGATTTTACATTTACAAGGAAAATTTTTAAAAATCAGTAAATGAGTCATATTTCAGGATGCAAATGTACTGCACTCATTTCTCACTGGTTTCTTTTAATTAGGCAGAAACAAGATGCAGTTAGTTAGCATTAAGCAGCAATTTGAAGTGTAAAGAAAATAGTTTGGATTTGTCAGTTCTCTCTTCCTGAGTCGTTGTTAAAGGCACATACTGGGTTTTTGAGCAAGTTTAGGAAAAATGGGTGGTCTGTGAAAATAATAAATAAAGGGAGGAGCCTTTAACTTAATCCTGAACATGAATGTTAATTGTTTTTAATTACAGTCATGTCTACATGTAGTACAGTTTTCCTCAATATAAGCCTTTTTCATCTCCCACGTGTAT
>NW_027506889.1:1321803-1336803 GCF_052324685.1 Brachyhypopomus gauderio
CATCGTGTTTTTTTTCTGCCAGCCCCCGAGAGAAGCGGCAGCCATTACAAGGGTCATGTGACCGGGGATGTAGCGATGTCGGGAATACATGCTCCTCGAGGAAGAAGCCTACTCCACACCTCGTGCTGTTCCACGTTGATGACTGAATTATTCACACAGAAATTAATAATTTCATGAACTCAACAACTTTTGGAAAC
This sequence comes from Brachyhypopomus gauderio, assembly GCF_052324685.1. Taxonomy (NCBI): domain Eukaryota; kingdom Metazoa; phylum Chordata; class Actinopteri; order Gymnotiformes; family Hypopomidae; genus Brachyhypopomus; species Brachyhypopomus gauderio. The sequence goes on from NW_027506889.1 coordinate 1,322,001, forward strand.
TTTGGACCATCCTGTGCCAACGGAGCAGAAACAATAAAAGAACTTCGACAATAAACCCATCAACTCCATCCAACACCACATGTCTGTGTGTGTTCGCCTGCACGTGTGTGTGTGTGTGTGCGTGTGTATGTGCGTGTGTGTGTGTGTGTGTGTGCATGCACACTGCTTATCCTTGCACGCCGTTTGTGTGCGGCTCCTCTAATCTAAGATTTATTGGCCATTAGTGAACTCAGAAAGTCATTACAGTTCATTCTGCTTGGAGCCTGACGTTTTATTAGGACAAATCTGCCCTCCGAGAACAGCACTATGCTGAACTGCACGCATTTCTGAGGCACGGGGTCACATGACTGCAGGCTCCATCCACCCCCCACTCCACCCCCCCTCCGTCACCACCCCAGTGCTAAAAGCAGCGATACAGAACGCTGGTCCATTAGAGGACTGCAGCATGATGGAGCTGGGGGTGGGGGTGTTGTGGAGAGCGGGTGGGGGTTTGAGGGGTGGGGGGGGGGGGGCATCTTGCACTCCCCTGACTAATTACGTGGAGATGCAAATCGCTTTGCAGCATGACCGTCACCCCGCCGTTAGGATGGCCAGGCCTCTGATTTATGCTCTCCGCTTCCAGACGAGACGCAGTTGCGGAGTGCGCAGCGTACGTTTGCAAGTGTATATGCGCCGAAAACAATTTCTTATTGATCTCTTTCTCTTTTTTAAGATGAGGCAGTGATTATTTATTTGCGTACAGCAACACGTGAGGATACAGCTGTTCTTGAACACAAAATACACTATCTCTTATTTCCTTTGACGAATCATACCATTAATCATGCAAAATAAAGTCTATGAGTTGGAAATTAAAATATTGCAACGCATAATTATGATGTTTACGATGTCTATGATGTTTATGGTTACTTTAAAAAATGTCTTTAAGGCCACAGCCATAAAGAGGCCATATTCCATCAGCCCGCTGATGTAGGAGTGAACGCTGAGTTCTGACATGGGGCTTCTGACATCAGAAGATACAATATGTCACAGGTTATATTTCTGATGCTGTTGGCCCACCTCTGACAACCATGTCTATTCCGTATGTTCCTCATATTCAGCACCACCCACACCCTCACTGGTCTTGAGCTTTCAGAAAGATTTGGGCCAATATGACCCAGGCAGTCCGCTATGACATCAAATGCATGATGTTACAAAGTTTGTTTTTCCAAGATCATAGAAGCTGTGTTTGGGATCATGAGAAATTATCTATTAGGTGCTTAAACTACTTTAAAGGCAATCTTAAGGGCAGTAAATAAAAAAGCAAGCAAGCTGTCAAGGAGGAAATAAGAAGTCCTTGAGACTCATTGGATTGACTGATTGGTGGTAAAGTTCGTAACCGAATACACAAACTTTATTTTTTTCCCTACAGGCAAAATGTTGAAGGTGATAGATCGTAAGTAACGAGTGAGAACGAGCAGGTCTGTGGTAAATTAAAATGGATTCTGGGTATGTCGGCGCTCACAGCGTGTGTGTGGCCCCTGGAGCAGCAGAAAAACCAGGAGCAGGGTCTGGAGAGGAACTGAGTTAGCATCTGTGTCACGTTCACCTCCTCACATCCTTTCTCTCCATCTGGGCAGAACGTTCAGTTTATGAAAGCATCGCTTCTGCCTCCTGTCGGCCCATCGTGCCTGCGCCCGAGGAGGAACGCATGGCTTCGGTTCGGAAGGGCCACCCGGTCCATTCTGGGGGAGAGAGAGAGCAACGGACAGATTTATAGTGGAGGAGCTCTGAGCATCGCCTCTGCTCTTTAGATTTATACACAAGTGTCTGTTTGAGCATCTCTGGATGCAGCACAGATACATTTCACCTACATATTCATGTGTGTGTGTGTGTGTGTGTGTGTGTGTGTGAGTGGGTATATGCATGCATATATGTGAGGTTATGTATACAAGATGTGTGTGTGTATGTGCGCTTGTCTAAGCACGCAGGTGTGTGTGCACGTGTGTATGTGTGTGTGTGCATCCCTTGGCCTCTCGCCGGCTTTCTGTTTGTCCTCTCCGTTTCAGACAGCATTTCAGGGCCCAGTAGGGTGGGATTTCCTTCCAATTAAGGACCATCTGTGTGTGTGTCTGCATGTCTCTCTGTGTGCTGTCCCTGTTCGGCCCCTGGCAGGCCTCCACCTCCCCTCTCCACCTCACACCAGCCACCATCCACCTGCTGTCCTGCCCCCAGTTTACCAACGTTGTGTCAACATTTGGCCAACGTCCCCCCCAACGCCTCCCCTCTGTACAGCGTGCTCAGCATGGCCTGCTGTTCTGAGTTTGGCCCGTGACAGAGGGCTGACCCTGCTAATTGCCCTGGACCCGGGAGTACGTGTGGCGTGGACGAGGGGCACGCGTGTGGCCGCTCTTACAGGCGTGACTAACGGGCGAGAGTGGAGCGGATCGGCTCAGAGCCGGAAAGACAGAGCCGCAGCGTGGTGTCGGATTAATGTGGAGACGGACAGGGCCCGCGTGACGCTGCAGTGGGACACGAGAAACTGCTCCGCTGAACATCCTGCAAACTCCAGCAAGAGACCCGCGTGTCGTCCGTCTGTGTGCAGCCTGTCTGTCTGTGTGCAGTCTCTCTGTCTGTGTGCAGTCTGTCTGTCTGTGTGCAGCCTGTCTGTCTGTGTGCAGTCTGTCTGTCTGTGTGCAGTCTCTCTGTCTGTGTGCAGTCTGTCTGTCTGTGTGCAGCCTGTCTGTCTGTGTGCAGCCTGTCTGTCTGTGTGCAGTCTGTCTGTCTGTGTGCAATCTCTCTGTCTGTGTGCAGTCTGTCTGTCTGTGTGCAGCCTGTCTGTCTGTGTGCAGTCTGTCTGTCTGTGTGCAGCCTGTCTGTCTGTGTGCAGTCTGTCTGTCTGTCTGTGTGCAGTCTGTCTGTCTGTGTGCAGCCTGTCTGTCTGTGTACAGTCTGTCTGTCTGTGTGCAGTCTGTCTGTCTGTGTGCAGCCTGTCTGTCTGTGTGCAGCCTGTCTGTCTGTCTGTGTACAGTCTGTCTGTCTGCGTGCAGCCTGTCTGTCTGTATGCAGCCTGTCTGTCTGTCTGTGTGCAGTCTATCTGTCTGTGAGCAGGATGTCTGTCTGTATGCAATCTGTCTGTCTGTGAGTGGACTGTCTGTCTGTGTGCAGTCTGTGCGTTACATGGCACTACTGTCTCAAATACACATCAACAAATTTTACAAAAACACGGACTGGCTTTACCAGAGGTTGACTTTGGAGTGTAAATCAGGAGTGTGTGTTTGGTATCAATGCTCCTTAGGAAAGTACTTATGCCTCTTCAGAGTATTCTTTTTAAATGGCTGACCAAATAAAACATGATTTTAAAGTAGTCCTCCTAACTTTCCAAGTCCAAAACATTTTATATTTTTTAGATGTTGGAATCGGTATGCACATTTCTCAGAAGTAATTATACTGCCCACTAGAGGCCACATTCATACCCTTAAAGGAAAGAATTTTCTTTGACACAAAGTTCAGACTCTGGTGCTTTATTGAATGAGGTGTGAATATTGGTAAAAGATGATTTCGGGAATTATTTATTATATATTTATATAAAAACACACAAATAAAAACATACTGCCCAACTGCCGGTGTGTCCTGACTTCACTAAAGTATTTACTATGAGAAAGAAATAAAGAAAACCAGAAAGGTTTTACTGACTGCAGTCAGCTCTAAGTAGTTAGGAATTTCAACATGGTCTCTCTCATGGTACCCAATCAGGAATCTGCAGAGAGGTGGAGTGCCTCACCTCTGAATAATCTTATACATACAGCCTGTATATTGAAATCTAAGTGCTATGTGTGCATGTCTTTGGAGGGAAGGACTTTGGAAATGAAGGTGTGGATGCCTTTGATGGCTAAGACTGGCGGATGTTAGCAAGAACTTCAAAATCGATACATTGGCTTTAAGAAGTGCAGATTGGAGGTGAGAGTGTGGAGGGGGTAAGACATTCGAGTGGGTTCTGAACATTTAGTTTAGCGGCACACACAGATGAAGGATCTGGAGCAACGCTATTTAAACACTATGATATTGATAATGGTAGAACATGGGGAGGTGTAATTGGTCCCATCGTCTTTGAAGAGTAATGATGTGTTTGATCACTCATGTACAGAAATGGATATGGCTCTTTATGTGTGAGCGGCGGGGGGGAAGAGGTCTTAATGCAGTGCAGGCTGTGCTGAAGACCCATCCCTGATGCCCGATCGATCTCCACACACACATCCAGTCTGAAACTGCTCTCACAAAAGAGGTGTTGCAAAAGAAATTCATCAATTATTTCCCAGTGCCTGACTAATATATATCTGGTCTCCAACCAATTATGGATTCTGTGTCCAATACTGTTCTTCTTGAATGATTTCTGCCAAAGAAATGACTAATGATCACCAGATTGCACGTTATGGGGACATATGATCGATTGCTGCGGATTATTGACAGGAATATGCATATGAAACCATTCCGGTATAGCAGTGATATAGTACTGACGCTATTATGTGTGAAGTCCTTTTCATAGAGAGTATAGAATAACGCAGTGCAAAGAGACAGCATAGTGATGACAGTCCTTCCTGTACAAGGCCAGTGTTGATACAACTCAAGGTCTTTCAGTGCAAACACTTAGGAGGCCTCTGCTTGTGCCTGATGTCGTTAATGTAAGGGGTGTCTGTGCGTTTCAGGGGTCTTATCAGACTTCAGGTGAATGGGTCACTGAATCACTGGATCAGACACACGTTCTGTGAGGTGTGAGGTGGTTTGGAGCTATTAGCCATGTTACCAAGTTAGGCGTTTAAGGTCAAACATATGCTAACTGTACTGTTAGATAATCCAATTTCATTTCAATGTTAAAAGCTCAAAGCAGCAAATGTTTGTACACTGGAAATGAACTGGTGTCCCTAGAGCAGCATCAACTTCTGCTCTGTTCACCCTTGAAAAAGGTCAAATACATACTTTTAAAATATTCAGTCAGTCCCTGTAAATGAATTCATTACACTTGGAAACAAAAATGTCAACTGAATCATTTATACTGAATTCAAATCTGTTTTAATAATTTTGTTATCAGGAAACAATCAAATAATTTCAATTTTGCAATATGTATATATTACATATTCATAATTAAAGCTGTTTTTACATATTATACTTGAATAATGTACAAATGTAGTTCTATAATGGTGGTGTTGGTGTTCATTTTCCATTCTATACATAATTACATATGTTATACTGAAACAAGCAAACAAAAAATGGGTTACAGAGAAATGCTCAAAACAAATGTGTATTCAGCATGCAAAAATGCATGAGAAATTGACATTTTGCAGGGGACCAAATCCTTGTTGACTGGTGTAATTATTGTACTTTGTCTACATAAATGAGATCATTTTAGGTTACTTTTTAGGTTATTTTTTATTAAATGTTGTAGCTTTAATTATGCCCAAGTCAATCAGTATTGTGTAAGTGAGAATTGTGGGTGGAGGTTATGTACAAAAAACACAGTTTGTACATATTGTTGAATCTGGACTTGAAAAAATATATAAAAATAAATGAAAAAACAAAAACATTTTAAGGTACTTCTAATCAGTTCAACCATGCAAAACTATAAACAGTACAAAATGACAAAATAAACCTGAAATCAGAAGTTTGTTTATTCAGCATATTTTGACACATTTCTGCTTTTCTGAGAATAATATTCTTACATTGTTGAGTAAAGAACTCAATTACATGGTAATCGTTCAATTATATTTTAGCAATTTTGTTTCCAATTATTAATGCTTTTGGCTCATTGTGTTCTCGTGGTAACAGTACAATCACAACTTTTCTAATCATATAAAGTGGACCATTTAACCAACACAAGCCCCTGTTTGGGAAGAGGGTAGATCTTTTGCAGTTAAACAGGTAACTCCATACTTCAATAGTTATTGGTGCATCTTTTACTCATACTCAAGTTTATTTTATTTTATTGTATAATTTTGAACAGCTGTTGGTTAAACACATAAAACACATATAGTTCTATGGATAGTTAAAATTATAAACGTTAGTCTCACTGATCCATCATTGCAACATTAAGATAAATATCTACAGAACACTTGACCAGGTTTCTTAACCTGTGTTCCTGGGTGTTTATTGCAGTGTCAGATCATTTATCATTTAACTTGTTTATTACAACACTTGTATGTCCTACAGATTCACATGCATTTGTATGTTTTGTTTACATTGTTTATATATATTTTGCTTATATACATATTTGGTTATATTACAACATTACAATTTTAATTTAGTTTGTATTAAATATTACATCTAAATATATAAATGTTGAATATGAAAAAAAAAAATAGAATATTTGTATTCTATATATTATATATATATATATATGATTTTTTAAATTTATTATTGAAGTCTGAATATATCAAATACAGGACTCTGGACAGTGTACTTTTAGGCGACAACAACAAATAATTCTTCACAGTGTAAATATTGCCAGTGTCAGTTAGTATGTGGGATACTTCAGCTCGGTGGCCTGCTGGATGAAATGAGAGGCTGTGAGAGGCCACTAGTTCGCCCAGTGATCCACCAATACTCCAATACTCATCCTGTGCGCGAGGTCTTCACTTAGTTCGTTGTGCTGTAAGATGTTCTGAACTTGATCTGGCAATCAGGGTGGAGTGATTTACTCCACCTCGCTCCATTTCAGGGATGTGCCGCTCAGGGACGTGCACCTTAGACAGAGCAGCACGACTTTGCCACTAACCCTTCGCTCTAGGTGTCCTGGCTTTCATTAGCGCGGATGCAGAGTGCACGGTCGGGGCAGGGCTGCGCCAGGGAACAGAGGAGGGGCGGATATAATTTAAGCGCAGCCACTGAGAACTAGTGTTCCGTTGGTTTTCAATTTTCTCATTATGGGAGAGATAAGTCGGTGGCGACTTTGCCCGTTTTAGCTCGTAACGAGGAAGAGTAGCCACCATGTGCGCGATGTCTCCCCCGGCCACGTTCTCTGTAATGAGCCCCCCAGTCGGAGCGCTCGCCTCCGCCACGGTGGAAGTCTTTAAGTGAGGCTACTGCTTCTGGGTGGGGGTGAAACCTTTCCCCAAGTTTTTCCAATTATGGAGACCCTCCAGCACTACTGGTTTCACTGCCGTATTGGAGCTGCTCTCGTGACAGGATGTCAGTTATAATGCCGTCCCATGTCACTGTCACTCCGAAAACTAGCCCTGACACCAGCGCTGCCCAAACCCATTCCGGAATATTCTCATCATATAACAGTCTCCACAGTTAGCCCACCAAATTGAACAGGTATATTCCAGGCCTTTATGCGGCGTCCCAGCCAGGTGGAGCATAGCGCCGTGTGGTGATACGGGTATAATTGGCCAGATTGGTTCAGACAGTGTTTTTGTCCCGGGGCAGGATTCATATTGATTCGGATTGATTGAGCCATAGCTAAACTTGTTCTGACATTTCTCACCCGATCTTTAATTGATTATTAGTGTTGACCATAACAAGATTTAGGTTAGTTTACGGTGTGCTTGTGTCACACTGATTGTGTCACTCACTAATGCTTTGCATGCAGAATTTTGTTTCCACACATGCTTTCTGTAAGCCATCTGCTTGCCTTATTGTGTCGAGACGCGCGCGCTTCCACACTTCAGCGCGTTCCCGCGCGTTCGTGTCAGAAGTTTAGACTGTCAGACATTAACGCCCAGCAGCACAGAATACCAAATAAGCACGTAAGCTGACGGAGAGACGGACTCGGCCGCGTTGTCCGTTTCAAAAGCCCGGCTATTATGTGTAATCCCCCAGCACGGTCTGACTGACTCTTCCCCACCCGCGTGGTGGCCATGACGGGGGGACGGGAGAGAAAGCCCGTGGACTGTGGCGCGGTCCGCCTCTGATCCCGTCCAAACACCGCCATCCACCCATCTGCAACAAAGCAGAAGTCCTTCCCTTCACACACCAGTCAAATTATCATCCAAATCAAGCGGCTTTCTGTCAGATAATGTCATGTTGTGAGGCTAGACGCCAGCGGCCGACGACACATGAAAGGATTTCATTCCCCAGAGGCGAGGGCAGCAAAAGATGACTCCTGTTTTGTTTAGCTTCCTTTCTCTCTTATTTTCCTTCTTTTAGCCGTTTAATAGGATCATGTAAATGCAAAGGTCTCTGTCCATTAAGGCTCGGAGGCCGGGCTGCGTCTGAGAATAATGCTTGGAGCTGGTGGCAGACGTTTTCGGTGCTTTTCATGTGGCCAAAGAGTTCAGAGTAATTACAGTTTCTCATAAATCAACTAAATATTTTGTTTTGTTTTGCCTGCGCTACGTACAACGGTGACTTTCATCATTTATTGTAGGATTTTTACTCCATTAAATAGTGAAAAACGTGAACACGGGACTGGAGTGCTTAATCACAGGCGGAAGTATGTGGAAAACCGTCTTTGTGCTCAGACCTCCACTTCTACTCTTTTTTTATGTCTTTTTTAAATGCGCGATAATTCAGTTTTTACACAAAATGGATGTTCTACATATTTTAGTGTGTGGTTTAAATCAACACACGACAGGGTTTCGTTGTTTGAAAGGTCACGGCTAGTATGTCTGGGAGGACGAATCATTAGTTACTACATGAGCATCGGGGTAAGATATTTTTTGTTGATATTGTGTGTATTATTAAAGTATTTAGGCCTACCTTTCTAGATAGGGCTGTAACAAGGACATTTTACAAAAAAAATTAACTCAGGGTTTAAATCTAGTTTCCCACGTGACATATTGATGAATGTTTTTTCTGTTTACATCATATTCAAGTTTTGTCTGCGTGTTTTATACAACTGTTTCCTGCATTGAGTACATCTTCTCATCTACAGTGTATGGATTGTGTCAAACACATTACAGGTTTTTCTCTGGAGCTTGTAGAAAGGCTGGAGGATGCACTGAGGTTTCGCTTTGTTGAGACGCTTTTGGCATGACTGCGGCAGCAGCTAAGCGCTAATGCCATATGAACTGATGCACACCTTCGAAACTTCTCCTCAGAGAAATTATCCACTAATTGCGCCCATTTTTCTGTAACAGTCTCATTAGTGCTGGTCTTCTACACTCAAGCATCCTGTTATCAGAGCCAGGTTGAAATCACTCAGGCATGCCGTTATCAGAGCTAGGTTAAAATCACTCAGGCATGCTGTTAACACAGCCTGGTTAAAATATTTTAACCCACACATGCCCCCTGTTCCCGGTTGCTCCTTGGGTTTCTTGTTGTCTCAGGTTTCTTTGTTTTTTGTTGTTGTTATTTTTACAAACATTTCTGTTTGTTTTACACAAGTCTAGTCTTGAAGTAAAATTTCACCTAAGTCAAGTTTTCTTTAATTCCCCCACCCCCTCATTTATTTACTTATTTCTTTATTTATTTTAGTTTTCCGCTGCCAGCTGATTTGAATGTAGAAAAGCAATGTTCTGGTAGAGTTGCTGCATTACCATTGGAGTGTTTGTGTATTCTGAATATCTTTAAGAGCTCAGCTGGACTGGCATGCATCTTTGCACAGGTGAAGTTCACGTACAATGCAATCACCAGGATGTGTGGGTGGTGTCTTGATACCATGTTTAACCCATTTACTGTAAGTGCCTCTGTGTGTGTGTGTGTGTGTGTGTGTGTGTGTGTGTGTGTGTGTGGCTGGGTGGGAGGGTGGGGTCTATACATGCACATTAATGACCAAGTCCAAGTATGCTTCATTGACTTTCACAGTTCCAGCACTGCTTACTTTTGGATGGGATTAGTGTTTTGTATATTATGCAGAGGATGCCAGTTCTTTTGTACGTGGCGAATGTGCCTATTTTTCAATTTTTCCACTCTGTTTCCCAGTTCGCCTGCTCCGGAATTGTTTCCGCTTTACAGGCTGAGTGAAGCATGTCAGTCCCGCTCGCCGTCTCCACCCCGCTCGCCCTGGGCTCCACCATGTTTTTCACATGCCGTCTTTCTTTATGTGAAACATTTAGCACTTTTTAGCAATTCCTCAGCACTTTTCAAAATGCCTGTTCCAATACTCTTCCTGGCGCTCATTGTTGATTAAGTGGAGCATAATTTCCTAATTCTGTGAAGTCTGGATGAATGTTCTGCATTATTATTTGTTATTTGCTCTGACACTTATCTCCTATTCACCTCCTCTCTCCCTCCGTCGTCATCACTTTATCCAGCACTAAATTTTCTGGCTCTGCACTCTCTGTCTCCATTGTGTGCAGTGTGAACACAACAAGATGAAGCATGACGCTTCTAAGAGATCATATTTGTTCCCTGGTTCCAGTGTTGCCCCGCCTCTTCCTGCTCTGCCCCGCCCTCCTCTGATCTGATGAGACCCGCCCACCTTTGCTCCACCCTGCCCTACGAGACTAAAACCAGAGCTGTCAGAGCTGACCAGATTGTCACGTCTGGTTATTAAGCCCACCTTCATGTTCTTGCTCTGGCTTGTCCAGCTCCTATTAAGGTGGGGGCAGGGTGGGGGCAGAGGGGTGGAGGAGGTGATGTCCACAAACAGGGTGGTGTTCTCTCACACAAGGATGTGATATGGTTCCGCATAGGGAGACCTAGGGAGACCACTGAATGAACAAGGCCAGACACGGATCATATAAAACCAGACAAAACAATTCTACAGTGGCCCTTTAACTGCATGAATAGTTTTCGACCCGAAAGTAAATATCTTGATAATAAAGGTAATCCAGCAAAAGCATCTTATATCGCCATGGACGCAGCAGAGGATGGCGACGGTTGTAGAGGAGGTGGAGCAGCACAACCGCTGGGCTCAGAGCAGCATATCGGGGGACTGATGACAGGGGACAGAAACAAGTGTCCACACCTCGCTGTTCTGCACACGCATCAGGCACAGCCGTCTGGACCGCAGGACACGGACGCGTGCTGCTCGGTTTCCATAACGACGGTGGGCTGAGCTGACATGGGTCTGAGTTGGTGGGCTATTCGTTTCTCCAGAACAGGTGTAGCTTGTTTCTCGAAATCAACCTCCAGCTAGACTAATCCACAGGAGAGAGTGTTTGAGCGTGTGTGAGTGGGGTTAGTGTTAGCCGGGCTTTACAGTGAGAGGCTGTCACTGGTGCCGGCTTCTGTTTAGGCTCCATGGTGATTGTTGTCATGAGCATTCAGCATCAGCCAACCAGCACACCTCCCCTCCCTCAGGGGTCAAAGGACAATAAAACCCCCAAAACATTGTGACACAGCATTGTGTGTGTGGAGAGAGAGTGAGAGGAAGAATATACTGTATGACTGAAAGGTGTTCTTTAGACTTTTTGAAATGAAACCTAGCAATTTCCTGAAGTTAGAACAAAAAGATTCGATTTTTAAACTGAGGGTAAAGTACAGAAAATGTAAGGCATATGAAGAAAGTCCAACAAAGACATAAAGAAGTTTTCACTCAGGAGAGCAGTTATAGTCTCGTGCTAGCAACACCAAGCCTGCAGGTTCAGTTGTTGGGGAACACACATTCTGTTCAGCTGAAATGTGCAGGTTGGTTGCTCCTGCTCAGAGGACCAAATGCTACAAAACAATGTACAATAGAGACAGAGTACAATTCTGGTAGCTCTGCATATTAACACCTGTCCCAAGTCAATCTTTGAATTTAAGGCTTGAACACTTCATTGCAAGTACTGATATTCAAATTTCTAAATCCAAATTTAGGGTAAAGGTGTAATAGCAAGGTCAGCTAGCTACCAAAAGCTCACTAGCCTAGATGTGTAGAGGCCTGTATCATTTTATAACCTTTTACCAGCCGATCCCTGGGTCTTGCTCAGTGTAATAGAATTCATACAGCGCTTCAGTTCATGATCTTCTAGCAGCACCGGTCTGACCTTCTGACCTTCTGAAGTTCTCCCCAGGCCAGATGGAAAGGATCAAAGTCCAGACGTTTTCCAGCAGCACCGAACGGAACATCAGGTCAGATTCACTGCAACCTCCATATTTACAAATTCATGTTGTCTACTGTATGTGGAAATGGCCTTAAGACGTGAACAAAGAACACTCTGTATAGGGAGATCACGCATTACATATTCTGCATCATATTTAATAAACTATGCATAACCAAATGTACCGCATACATCATTTCTATAAGACGTCCACTCATACAAATGACACGGATGCCTGCACCCCACGATGTCGGGAAGGCCCATCCACAGTGTCTGTCTAAGCTCCTGGAGAGATGACCGGTGCCAGAGGGGTTTTAGCGCTGCCTAAACTGAAAGGAATTAAAGCTCTCTGACTCACTATCATCCGGATTTGTTTCTTTAATCTCAGCTTCTCAGCATCCTCATTCATATTAAAATGCGCCTCCAGGGACCTACGCAGGGATTTGAATTCATAAGCAGAGGTACAACTGACGGTCTGGCCAGCGCTGGCTTAAACCCCCTGTTCTCTTATACAGATGTGTAATTATTAATAGCAGATATTAGTCTCAAGCATAGTATTGTGAGGCTTGGTTGGATGGTTATACTTGTGTGTGTGTGTGTGTGTGTGTGTGTGTGTGTGTGTGTGTGTGTGTGTGTGTGTGTGTGTGTGTTGAGGTGGGGAACTTCGTGTTATTAATGAGATGTTGACTAGCACGGTGATGTAAAGTTTTCTGGAACAATTAGCCTATTTTTCAGACCTCCTCCAGGGATTTGACTGAACTTTAGAAGAACTGACAGCAGGCCTCTTGAGACAAGCACAAAAAAAAGAAAATTAAAATACCACAAAGGATCATGTATTTATTTACGACTGCTGTTCTGTTTAATTCCTTCAATAGTGCCCTACTTAAAGACCGTTGTCTAAAGTAATAGATGGCTTGTGCTTTATTTACTGTATATATCCTGTAATGTACAGTATTTATTTATTTATATCTTCCTACCCACAGTCTCAGATGAGTCATTGAGCATGCCCATGTAAATTAAAATAATAATAATTTTTTATTATGTTGCAGTAAATGTTTGAAAGGGACCAAAACCAACCACCTGCAGTAATTAGACGCTGGTGCATGTAGTTCTGTCCCCAGCGCTAACCAGTGTCCTGAGGAGCAGACTGCAGGGTTCTGGTTAGCACCAGAGCTCAGCACCTCCGGCACTGTGTGCTTGGTGTATCATCTCCCTTCTCCGTCCGGCTGAGGGCTTGATGTGCACAGTTTAATTTGGGAATTGGCCTTTTTGTTTGGGAAATCGTTTCAGATATGTTACATGTGTATTATGCTCCACTGCACCCTGGCCCATACAGGTTCTAAAGAAGAAACCTCTGTGTAGGTATTCTCACACGCGCTCGAATCTCAAATCACACTGCCATAACATTGGCGGTTACTTTCATCGCTGCACACAAACTTTTCATTTCTGCCCAGGATTCTTTCAGTAGTAAATCATTTATCTATATATCACATGCTGTTCCAAAGTGCTGCACAACAATGAAAGACATTCACTAAAATAATTACACCGGCAGTCGCAATACATCGGATCTCAACAAATATTTCATATCACAGATAATATCTTTGTTCTTACGAAGCTGGTACACAAACGAGTGCTTTGAGTGTTGCTTTAGATTTTGCTATAGATGAAACCTTCTGATCCCCAGAGCCTCCTTGATGTTCCACAACCCTGGAGCACAAGGAGCAATCGAAGTGCTGGAAAGACGACCTGAAGTATTTGGGAGCAGAATATGAACACAGCAGATGTAAAATATACTATCCAGCCAACCCGACAGTAGTACTCTGGTCTCAGCATTCTCCCTTTCTACCTGTGAATCAAGCCCAATGCAGAATGGGTTTTAATAAGCTGGAATATATTAGTCAAAAGCTTTGGACTATGGTGTCAATTACAGGGAATTTGATCAACATATGAAATGTGTTCACCCATGTAATTGTGATCACAGTGCAGAAATACTTCTAGAACAAGAATCCCAGAAATATGGCGGTGAAATTACAAGGTCCCTGACTGGGGCGTTAAAGGGGAGAGGCCGTATTTAGAGTGTGGAGGGCATATTTAAAGGAGAGGGGGCATGTTTAAAGGGGAGACGCCATAATTAGAGTGACGGGCATATTTAAAGAGAAGGCGAGGGCGTATTTAAAGGGGAGAGGTCATATTTGGAGAGTGGAGGGCATATTTAAAGGGGCGAGGGCATACTTAAAGGGGAGAGTGTGCCTACAAAGTAGAGAGGGTGTGTTTAAAGGGGAGTAGGCCCTCTAGAGAATCCTCTAACTGCCAGCTTCCTCTGTTGCAAAACATGTTGATAAGTTCATAACAAGATGAACTTTGAAAATATTTCTCATTAGAGTTGAGGGAGGGATCAAATTTGGGGCACGGCTAAAGCCATCACCTCACTCAAGCAATTATGAGCTGAGGTTAAACCATTCATTCATTCATTTATAATGATTATGCTTTGTTTTCGCTAGGTTCCTTTTTTTTTTTTTTTTGCAATAAATTTTATTCAAGTAATAATCGAGATGTTGAATCCCATGGTACAGTCATCCATTTCTCTGAGGGATCATTAGTGATAACACATCTGCTAAAACTGTTTAGAATATTCCATTGTAGAAAATGGGATCATTTTCCATTATAAATGACACTGTAAATTATAAGTGCATTCTTAGCATGCCTAGAGAGTGCAGCGGGTATGAAGGTCTCAAATATTCTACATATATTCAACAAATTTCTTTTACATTTTAGAACTCATCTTTCAGACGTTATCCACACCATGAGATGTTGGTTTTATTTAATGCATTTCTCAGTTGATGTGATACTACAGTGCTAATATTTTACATTATGAAAAATGGTGTTTTCCCCTGTGCATAAGGCTCTTTTTCTATTGTGTGAAT